>NC_140938.1:14929818-15002318 GCF_014529385.1 Adiantum capillus-veneris
GGACCAAGCATGAGATGGGGTATACTCTCCCCTCCCCCCCCCCCCCCCCCCCCCCCCCCCCACACACACACACACACATACACACTCATTGTGTGAGGTGCAAAGTGCAAGAGCTCCATCTCCTTCTCCAAGCTTGTTGAGAAGTTGAGAGCCTACACCAACACTCTTGGCCATGGAATGAAAATCCAACCAAGATCCATGCTTCAATGCTTAAGCTTGCCATCTTCTTCATCTTCATAACTATGCTATTATGCTATGCTAAGCAAGAAGACTAATGATAAGTGAGGAACTATTTCTTTCTCCTATGAATGACTCTTCTTCCTCTTCCCTACGCTCATTCCCCGCTAACTCTCTCCACCTTCGAGGTGTTTGAGGCCTTGGGACTGAGGCCATGGATGGTTAATGCTTTTACAAAGTTTATGTTATGCTCGTGATGCATGAAGCTTTTCATCTTCATAGCATCACCAAGGTCACAAGGAACACAAAGATTGTATTGTACCAAGTCTCTCTTGATGGGAGTATCTATAATACAAAATCCTTTTGGAGGGGGGACTGGCCCCAAGTAAATCCGGTCCTCAACTGTTGTCATGTTCTCTAATACACTCTCTTGCAAAAGTATTGTTCATGCCAAGTTAATTAAGTACAAAGGTTATGTTGCTACCACTAATTAAGTTCACCCTCTATGTTCTCCAAGTAGTCTCACAAAAATGCTCACTCTAATTCTCTTATTTCCGCTATTCTCAAAGTTCATAGGCCATTTCCATTACATTGGTATCACAGCTATTGGTTTCTCTTTTCTTGCTTAAGAAGAGAGATCCTTAAGTTTTCCATGAAAGGTTGGACATGTTCATTGCAATAGGGTAAGTGGGATATGAATCTATTATCTTGGAAAAGGACTTAGTTCAAGGTACACTGTTAGGAACTATAGTCTTAATAATGGAGTCTCTCGGGGCTTGCCTTTGGCTTAACCATTATTGAGCTACTAGCAAGCTCAATAGGAACTATAATCAACCGAGCAATGTTAGACCCTCTCCACTAGTCTTTACAATTAACGGTCTTAAAACCACGGGTGTGGCTGCTTGAGAACTAATTTTCACAGGTAAAGAAGAGTAACGACTAAGGTTTTTGAGGGTACCAAAGCACAAAGTAATTCTATACATAAGTTTAATTAGCATAGTTGACAATAACCAAGAGAGTAGAATAAACATTGATAACTTTGATTTTGCACATGAATGTGCTAATGATAATGCCCCCATGTTTGTTAATTATCTTGTTACTAGGTTGCATCAAGCTATGGGCAACCCTACTTTGCAAGCCAAAGTTACTCAACAACTTCGTGAATCCCTAAGTTCCTCTAAAGATGTGGCTCCACGAAGACGGTGGTCTAGACGGTCGTCAACTCCTCCCAAAAGGAAACGGTCAACCCATAGTTATTCTCCACGTTACTTTGAAAGGGAAGAGAGGAAACAAAGGAAGAAAAAGGCAAGAAAGAGGTCACCCTCGTCTCCTTCTTCTTCACCTTTCTCCTCTTCCGACAAAAGCAATAGTTACTCTCCTAGAGAATACAAGAGGAGAGGACATGGCAAATCTTACCCTGCATAGCGAAGGTCCCAAAAGCTCAAGAAGTTCAAAGAGGGAGGAAATAGTATCTCATTGCTCACCTATGATGGAACCTTTGGTGCTACCAACAAAGCATTGGCCTTCATCCAGCAATTTGATGCGGCCTTTGGAGACGACGGTTTCACAGAGTCCTCTAAGCTACATCATGTAGCTATGCACTTCCAAAAATATTCTCGTCAATGGTGTGCTAGCCTTCGTGGCAACAACGAGGCCGCAAAGACATGGAAAACTCTACAAGTTTCTATCATGAAGCAATTCCTGTTACCATATACATGTGGTAGTGATGTGTGTGAACACACTAGGCCCGCCGGGGAATTTTTTCCTCTTTAGGAGGTTTTTCCCCCCATGCATTGTATATACGCCCATTACTCTAGGGCTAGCTATCTTTCCATTACACACCAAGTAACACACTCTCTATTGTGTGCCTTGAGCCCTAATTCCAACAATTGGTATTAGAGCAGGTTGCGTCCTCCCGAGCTCAGTCGCCAGCAGCTCCAGCACACGCCTGCTAACTTTCTTTGATTTCTGTGAGCTTTGGCGAGCATTCGCAGGTCGACAAATATTTCGGGCAAGGTCGAAGAGCTTAGTCTAATCAGATTTATGATTCGGGCTCATTTCGGCCTCCATTTCCAGTACAGGAAGGTCTACTCAGGCAATTTTGTAATTTTGTGCAGAATTTCTGTTAGTACCGTTTTCTACATAGCATGTGCCGTACAGTCTTCTACGGTTTGTGCTATATAGCATTGTTGTTCCTACTCCATTTCTCCTATTTTCGGGCTGTGTTCAAGATGTTTGCTGCTGAGGACAGGTTGGATGGGGACAATTACCCTATGTGGGCTTACATGATGCAACATGTTCTTGTGTCAAAGGGCATCTAGAATCTTGTGAGGGGCATTGATGTACGTCCTGGTCCTGAGGCTGCAGGCGATGTTGAGGATGTTGCATATCTTGCTGCAAGGATTGCTGCTATTCAAGATGTTTTGCCTACGGCGGAACAATCTTGTTGGGATGTAAAGGATACACAGTCTCATGCATTGATTGCTTTGTCTGAGAAGTGCACCACTGTTCCTCACATTCGTTCAACAAAATCTGCAAAACAGGCTTGGAATATATTGGCTGGTCTTTATGCAAGTCGCAATGAAGCTAAAATTGCTTTGCTGCGTAAAGAGTTGGAGTCGAAGATTATGCATGAGGAAGATGATATGGACACTTTCCTTGCTGGTGTCAAGGATATCAATGAGCAACTTATTTCTGCAGGTGAAGTCATTTCAGACAGTTCCCTTGTGCAGACTGTTCTTGATGCCTTACGAGATTCATACCAGACTTTTGCTAGTACTTGGAAACTGACGACCCAAGGAAATCCTGAAGTTGTCAGGTTTGATGCATTATGCACATTGCTGTTTCAAGAGTCACTTTCCAAAAAAAATTGGACTAGGTAGTGTGCAGTTGAACAGGCTTTTATTGCTTCTCAAAGAAAGGGTGGTAACAGCAATGCAACCACTTCTTATGGTTCTGCTGTGAGTGGCAAAACTTATGTTCCTCATGCTTTTGTTGGCAGCAATTCGTCTGGAAATTCTGGTGATAAGGGAAAAAAGAAGATTCGTTGCCATTATTGTAAATCTAATGATCACTTGATCAAGCAGTGTCCCAAGTTGAAGGCCAAAGAGGCTAAGAAGAAAGAGGGTGGTTCCACTGCAAATGCTGGTTCCACTACAAATGTAGCCATTCTTGAGTCTTCTGTGAAAGGAGACTGTGATGCTGATGTTGATGCAGAATGGGCTTTTAGCGCAGAGTGCACTTACAATCCTACTGTCCATGATGCATGCTTGTCAGTTGTTGCTGCAGATTCACATGTGTGGTATTTCGACAGTGGTGCTACAAAGCACATTACCTCACATCGTGAATTGTTCACCTCTCTTGAGTCTGTCCCTCATGGGAATTCAGTCACTTGTGCCAACAATGCCTCTTATCCGGTTTAGGGAGTTGGAAAGATTGTGCTCACTGCTGCTAATGGTAGTTCTTTCACACTTGTTGATGCACTTTATCTACGTGGGATCAAGAAAAAAAATTTGTCTGTATTTGCACTTGCTAGACTTGGACTTGTAGTCAAATTTATGGATGACAATGTACAGTTCATGATCTCAGTTTTGGTAATGAAATTGTTGCATCTGGGCTTTTATGCCGTGGGCTGTATAAGCTCACTTTGTATGACAAGTGTGGACAAAATTTTGCAAATGCAGTTGCAGATTCAAGGGCTATTTCAGATGCAAAACTTTGGCATGCACGTTTTGGTCATCTGAATTTTGCTAGTTTGCTACGTATGTAGAAATCTGATATGGTTGCTTCTTTGCCGCCTCTTGAAGCACCTGTCAAACATGTTTGTGAAGGTTGTATTTTGGGTAAAATGTAGCGTTCTAAGTTTCCAAAGGATGGTTCAGTTAGGGCCACATGCAAGTTGCAGCTTGTGCATAGTGATGTTTGTGGGCCCATGCAAACTCTATCATTGGGCAATTACCTGTACTTCGTGACTTTCATTGATGATTACTCTAGGCATGCATGGGTATTTCCGCTTAAAGCAAAGTACGAAGTGTTTATGTGCTTCAAACAATTTCCGAAAATGTATCCAAATGTACTATGGGCACCCTCCGTTCCGATCTAGGGGGGGAGTATATGTCTCATGAATTTAATGCATTTCTGGCTAGTTGTGGGATAAAACACCAATGTACAGTGCCTTATACACCTCAGGACAATGGTGTTGCTGAGAGGAAAAACAGGTCACTTACGAAAATGGCACGATGTATGGTCAAAAGTCAAGCTTTGCCGCATTCTTTTTGGCTTGAGGCCATCATGTGTGCCGCTTATGTACTAAACAGGTCTCCTAAAAAAGCTTTGTAGTCTATTACTCCATATGAAGCATGGCATGATAGAAAGCCTTCTATTGAGCACATGCGTGTTTTTGGCTGTTTGGCATATGCTTTGGTGCCATAAACACAACACAAAAAATTGGATGATAAGGTTGTCAAAAGCATTTTTGTTGGTTATAGTGCTGAAAGCAAAGGTTACAGGTTGTATCATCCGCAAACAAAGCGGATTCTGGTTTCACGGGATGTGATGTTTGTGGAAGATTTTGTTCAGCCCTTGATGTCATGTACTAGAGACAGTAATGTAAGCTCACATGATATTTATGACACTTTGTTGCCTCTTTTCAATGGTGGAAGTTCAAATGTAAATTCCAATGAGGCAAATGTACAGCCTAAGGGGGTTTCAAAAAATGTTATAGATCAGCCTATTAGTGATGAAAATGTACATGATGTACTTGATGAGCAAAGGGTTGAAAATGAGCAGGCTAGAGGTATGCCAAAATGACTGGTACACACTTTGCGTGACAGTAAATTAGATGCACCTTTGTCTAGTCATACTCGTTCAGGATCTTGCCATGCATCTTATGCATCAAATTGTTATGCTTTGGCTGTGTCTACCTTACATGATGTTGAGGAACCTCTTTCTTTTGATGAAGCACAGAATTTAGAAAATTGGATGGCTGCCATGCAATCAGAATATGATATACTTATAGAAAATGACACATGGACTTTATGTGATTTCCCTCCTGGCAAAAATGCCATTGGTACGAAGTGGGTTTACAAGTTGAAACGCAAGCAAGATGGTGAGATCAATCGCCATAAGGCTCGACTTGTTGCAAAGGGTTATGCAGATCAAAAAGGCATAGATTATGAAGAGACTTTTGCTCCCACTTGTCATAAGACTACTGTGCATTTTCTATGTGCATTGGCAGCTCATTTTGGTTGGGATGTACATCAATCAGACATTGTTACGCTTTCTTGAATGGTGGGATATTTGAGGAAGTTTATGTAATGCAGCCTCGCGGTTTTGTCAAGAAAGGACAAGAGGACAAAGTGTGCAGATGTAAGAAGGCTTTGTATGGGTTGAAGCAATCTCCTTGTGCTTGGTATGAGAAAGCTGACACTCATTTGGTCAAACAAGGCTTTAGTAATAGTCCAACAGAAAGCACATTGTATGTAAAGCGTGAGGCTGATGTACTTCTCATTGTGGTTCTTTATGTAGATGATTTGTTGATCATTGGACCAAATGCGAGACATATTGATGAATTTAAGGCTGATTTTAATGCTACTTTCAAGATAAAAGATTTGGGGTTGTTGCATCATTACTTGGGTATACAGTTTAAGTAGTGTGGTGCTGGTATTGTCTTGTGTCATAGAGACATTACTATGTAAGTTTGGACTTGAGGATTGCAAACCTATTGCCACTCCCATGGAAACAGGTTTGAAGTTGAGTCTACATGATGCTGGCGATCTTGCTGATGTGTCTAATCACCCATGTGTAAAACTATTCTTTTATCCATATAAATAACTATGCTCACACTAGTATATTGATTGTGTGTGAGTACCACTCCACCAAATCTATGTGACTTCTCTTTCCTTGTGCTCTTTGTGTGTGCCTCCTTGCTTGCCATTGCTTCCATTGCCTCCTTTCAAATATTTGTCTTTTGCATTTCTTTAAAAGTTTTCAAATATTATATTATATTCATAACCATAATAATTAGATCTGAGGTAGAAGTTTGAAAATACGACTTCATTCAAACAAGTATATCATTTCCTTTTAATGCTTACATAAATCAGTATGAGATATACAACACAAAGGTCTAATCACATCATATTTTGAAAACACTTCTTCCTTTCTTTAATAGAACCCATAAATGGCTAGGTTCAACTCATCCCCAAGATCTAGGACCAATATGGAGTTATAGCATACCCAAGATAAGAAGGGTACCACCCGAAGTTATCAAATATAAAAGACTTCCTTTTGAAAAAGACCAACTAAAACAATCTTCCTCCCCAAAAACAAATTAGGTGAGTATCACACTTTACCAAACTGTTGTTGGCTGCCTTATTTTATGTATGCAACACAAGGCCGGATATTCATATTGCAATCTCACAAGTCAGCAGATTTATGCATAGCCCAAGGTCTAAGCATTGGAAGGTTGTCAAGAGGATTTTCCGTTACCTTAGTGGCACTTTACATCTTGGCTTGTTTTATCCCAAGACGGGATCATTGCCGCCAGACTTACATGCTTTTTCCGACTCATATTGGGCTGGTTGTTTTGACACGCGAGTGTCCACAAGTGGTTTTTGTTTCATGCTTGGAAATTCATGTATATCATGGTTGAGCAAGAAGCAACCAACTGTGGCCACTTCGAGTTGTGAGGCTGAGTACAAGGCAGTCTTAACAGCTACGGTTGAGTGTGTATGGCTCAAACACCTTATGGCTGATTTGGGTGTTGGACATGACACTGCCAACACTATCTACACTGACAGTCAAAGCACATTGGCAGTTGTGCGAGGAACCCAGTTTTTCATGCTCGCACAAAGCACATTGAGGTGCATTACCACTATGTTAGGGAGAGGCTTTCAACAGGAGAGATTAGCTTGGCTTATGTGCCAACACAGGACAACCTTACATATCTTTTCACAAAGGTATTGTCTCGTGAGAACCTCGAAGCTTTCCACAAAGCTTTAGTCTTACTCCCCTTTGTGGACTGATCATGTCCTTAGGGCGTGGCACTTCCCTTTACTCATGTGCCCGCTCTCGTTCACCGCATCACTCCAGGGGGGATTTGTTACCATATACATGTGGTAGTGATGTGTGTAAACACACTAGGACCGCCGGTGCATTTTTTTCCTCTTTAGGAGGCTTTTCCCCCCGTTCATTGTATATACGCCCATTACTCTAGGGCTATCTATCTTTCCATTACACACCAAGTAACACACTCTCTATTGTGTGTCTTGAGCTTCCTTCGTCTTCTCCAAGCTGTGTCCGTTTCTCTGCAACCCTAATTCCAACAATTCCTTGCAAGCAATGCAAATGACAAAGTGCCTACCGAATGGTGGAGCTTGAAGCTGTTCTTCAATGAGTCTATCCACAAATATGTAGACAAGTTTTGGGATTTACATCTCAAAGTTACAGTCTTTCAAAGGATAGACTTTGCCGAACAAAAGCAACAATTTTGTGCGGGATTACTTGAAGAAATGGTCGAGGATGTCAACTCACAATAGCCTAGCACTATCACCGAAGTCATCCTCCACACTATGGTTGCTTCAAGGATCAATTTCCAATAAGAGGGGAGAAGAAATTTTAAGCCCATGAGAAACAATGTTCAAAATGAAGCTAAAGAGAAGAGCAATGCTCAAAACTCTTCCCAAGGTAACACCAACACCAACACCAACACCAACACCAACACCAACACCAACACCAACAACAACAAGGCCAAGGAGATAGGAGCTTACAAAGGTAAAAGTAAGATCTCTCCCAAAGAATTAGAGGTCTTTAGTAAATACCTTAAGTGTGGGGAGCAAGGACATGTGGTTATCATTCTTGCCCCAAAAGAAATGTAGCAATGACATTCCTAGAGCTTCCATGGTTGAAGCTCCAAAAGAGGATACTCATTGCAAAGGCTCATCCCTCTCCTATGCTTGGGGAAAAGTAAGGGAGCATGACCACACAACATGAAATAGTTGTAGTAGGTAGGTGTCTCGCTGGTAAGTAGGGGAGGCGTGGAACGTAAACGAGAAGGAGGTGGTTTCGGGCAGTAAAGAGGGCTATGGATGCTTAAGATGCAACACTATGGATGAGATGGGGAGGCGACGACGATAGGCAGTTGCAATCAATGGCGTGCAGAAGTGAATTAGGAGGGAGGAAGAGCATGTAGAGCAAGAGAGGAGGAAAGGGTTATTTTTCTTTTAAGAGTCGTCGCAAGGGGGCAGGCAATGGGGATACCGGACTATGGCATGCTCTCCGTCCTCCTGCCTTGCAATGTCAAATGACGTGAGAATTTTGTTTGGGGATGGGGGGGGGTGGGGGGAGTGTTATGTTGCACAATAGGCCAGAGAGAGAGAGAGAGAGAGAGAGAGAGAGAGAGAGAGAGAGAGAGAGAGAGAGAGAGAAGAGAGAGAGAGAGAGAGAGAGAGAGAGAGAGAGAGAGAGAGAGATGTGCATCAGTGACGGTGATGGCGAGCATGTGGACAATAGGTGATGACGTCACGAAGCAATCAATATGAGCAGTGGGCCTGGTAGCAAAAAGTCATGGCACTTAGGATTGTGGTAGCCACACAAAGCCTTATTTGAAGTGCTACCTCCCATTGTGTCCTGTGTGGAATGGAGCTCCGAGACCTGTACATCAGCTCGGCTAGAGCATGGAGTGGGAGCGATGGTGGAGATGGTCACATCATCTGGGGGGGGGGGGTGGTTTGGACAACACTGTAGAAGGTTGGGTTGTTAAGGCTTCTTTTAGAAAGCCAAAAACCAATTAATTTGTCCAATCATTTTCTTTTCTCTTCCTCTACCTCTTAAGTCCTTTCTTTGCTTCTTATGCCATAACCATGTGCATTGAGGCCCTCAAGCAATCTTTTGCTGATCGATGTTGCGTGCTTTATCTACATTGCACCCGCTTGCTTTTTTCAGCACTTTATTCACGTTGGCAACCCCGCTAGTGACAGAGGTAGCCTAGTCCTTTACCTATTGATTGACTTCGACTTTGCCTGCTTTATTTGCATTGCACCCACGTGCTTTTTTGGCACTTTATTGGTGTTGGCACACCCACCAGTAAAAGAGGCAGACCTGGTTATTAGGTTGATATGGCAATTGGTGAGCGGCACCTCTTGGTGTAGAAAACAAGACACAACTAGTCTGAAGGTTGTGTGTAAGGTGGCGGGTTGTAGAGGTAGGCAACGAAGGTGGATGTGCAATGATTGTGAAGCATGGGGCAGCTTGGGCAGGGTGCATCACTTTCATTTCCTTGCTCTAGGTCTTCACTTTCCATGTGTTGCATGGACAAGAGAGGATTCAAGAGGGAAAGAGCGAAGAAATCATTGTAGTAAGGCATTGCAAGACCTAGTATGTGCCCAAGGTCAAGGTGAAGTAGCGACATATATAAACGTGTTGAAGAATGCAACAAATAGCAAAGGAAAAAGGTCAATGCTTCCTGCATGGCGCTACTGCAATAGGCAAAAAGCACAAGATTAGGGGAGATCAAACAGATGGGAGGGCATCAACTATATCTTACACGGGCATCATCTATATCTTACACAGGCATGGGAGATCAGATCAAAGGCCCCATCAAACTAGGGCCCCAACATCAATCGGGCACCATAGATCTTGTCGTGAAAGTAAGCTCGTGAGTACCCAAGTTTACCCAATCCCCATTGTGATACATTTGTACATTAAAGTTAGGAAAGATGTCTACATTCCACAAATAGCTTGCAGGGGAAATGTGATTAGGGTGTTGAGGTCATGTAATGGAATTTGCCTATTCAATTTGAGAGTAGCGGAATTTAATGAGAGTACTTTCAAGAAATGATTTTGTGAGCATAGCGGGTTGACATAATTGAAGATAGCAACATAATCATAGAAATTAGTTAACTTGGCATAGACAATACTTTTGCAAGAGAGAGAATTTAGAGAACATGACAACAGTTGAGGACCGGATTTATGTGGAGCCGGTCCCCCCTCCAATAGGCATTTGTATTATGATTTCTCCCATAAAGAGAGACTTGTTACAATACATTGTTTGTGTTCCTTGTGACCTAGGTGAAGCAATGAAGATGGAAAGCTTCATGCATCACCATCATAGCATAACCTAAACTTGAAGAAAGCTTTAACTATACCAAGCCTCAGTCCCAAGACCTCAAACACCTTCGAAGGTGGAGAGAGCTAGAAGGAAATGAGGGTAGGGAAGAGGAAGAAGAAACATTTCATACGAGAAAGAGCTATTTACTCACTTATCATAACTCTTGTGCTAGCATACATAATAGCGTAGTAATGAAGAAGAAATAGATGGCAAGCTCAAGCATTGAAGCATGGCTCTTGGATGGATTTGCACTCCATAGCCAAGAGTGTTGGTGTAGGCTCTCAACCTCTACTTGCTTGGAGAAAGAGAGGGAGCTCTTGCACTTTGCATAGTACAAAATGAGAGTGTTTTGTGAGTGTGTGTGGGTGAGTATACCCCCTAAGCACCCCCCTAGCTTGCTTGGGTCGACCCCCCCTTGTAGCTCATGCTTGAAGCTCATTGGACCCCTCCAGGCCTAGCCAATCACAAGCAAGAGCCATTACAAGCAACAGGGATAGCCTTGGGACAAGTGTCCCCCTTTCCCCTTTGAGAGAGAGAGGACTTGATAAATGCAAAATCAATTAATTAAATATCATTTATTATCATTGGACCCCTTGGGTGGCCAACCAATAGGTTTCAGGCACACCATGAGGGCAACATGAGGAGGAACTTGACAAGTGTCCTTGCTGCCTCTTCAAGCTGGGGCTTCCCTTGTGTGTGTGTGTGTGTGTGTGCATTCTCTCTCATCCCCCCCCCTTGTAGGCTCGCCCCCCTCCTTGTAGGGATCTTTTTGACTTTGGATGAGCAAGCCCCTTAGTCATCAAGCATGACTAAGCACTTGAAGTAGGGGGTGTTCCCACAAGCATCTCAGGCAAGCTTCTCAAGGCACCTCAAGCACCTTAATCATGCACCAAGTCAAGCACCTCAAGCATGGAGCCAATCAAGCACCTCAAGCATCTTAATCAAGCACCTCAAGCATGACAAGCACCTCAAGCAGGACAAGCACCTCAAGCATGAGAAGCACCTCGAGGTTGGGCCGGGTTCCCACCTCAAGCTCAGCCCTAGCTTACGCAAGGTCAAAGGACTTTTACACACATTATTGGAGGTCTTCAATGAAGCTAACCCTAAGGTCTTATGCTCCATTGGTTAGCCTTGCTCTTGATAGACCATCTCCCATTTGGGCCCCTTTACTATTGGCCCCGTGTTGAGATAGATCTATAAGCACATATCTATATCTTAACACTTGTTCCCGTTTATTCTCCCACATTAAGTGATCAATTTAATATGAGAAAATCATTTGGGTTGGTTAGATATTAGATTTTATGACATTACCTCTCTCTTGAAATCATAGTCGTCCTCGACTATGAGGTAGAAGAGATAAAGCCTTAGTCATTAGTCAATCGTACTTAGCGGGTAGAGGATCCCTTTTTTACCCTACGACATCTTTCCAAGATGGATGACTAATCCATTTGGTGCTTGGGAGACATAGCTGCCGCAAGCATGTGTGCTCTTTAGTCCATTTCATTCTCCCAAAGTAGAGTGACAAATTCTACTTGGTGTTTGAGAGACGTCGTCATCACAAACATGATTCTAAGCATGCATACTAGTTAAATTTGTGCACAATTAAAAAGAGGACTAGTCTTATAAGACAAAAACATTAGTCATTTAAAAGAAATTTGTACATTTGCTTACTCTAATGTAGCATTGTAAGCATTGACAAGGTTCATACTATCCTTAAGTTGTACTCCTTGCATCCATCTAGCATCTTCAAAAGGATAATTTTTGAACTTAATAAGATACCGTCAGATTATCTTACCATGTCGTAGTACCTTGTCTTCATGCCGAAGGACAGCTTCGGGTTGTAGCACCTCTTCTTGGTCTTCAACTTCGGGAGGGTCTTCAATAATTGGTTCAGTTGGTGGCTCTCCTTTGTAGGGCTTAAGTAGGATTACATGAAAGGCATTGTGTATAAGCCAATGGTTGGGCAACTTGAGTTGCTAAGCCGTCTCATTGATGGGCTTCAAGATTTGGAAAGGACCATAGTATCTTTTTGCTAGTTAAGCATAATACTTTTGATGGCCCGTAGGATTTTTGCCCGTCGTTTGCCTTAATAGAGCCTTAGGAAACTTGAGTAAGACCCAATCATTTTCTTTGAACATTAAGACTCTTCTGTGCTTATCAGCAGCAGCTTTTTGCCTTTGTTGAGAGATGGCTATAGCCTCCCTAATCTTTTGAAAAGATTCTTGTAGGTCACGGCTATACTCATTGGCGACGAAGATCTTCCCATTTACTTTGAATAGCAAGGGACTTTTAGGTCTTCCCTCTATGATCTCGAAAGGTGCTTTCCCCGTAGAAGTATGGACAGTATTATTGTAGGCATACTCTACTAGAGGTAAATACTTTTCCCATTGTGAGCGTTGATCTACTTCGGTAACATAAGTCTTGAGTAGATCGAGTATCGTAAGATTGGCTATCTCACTTTGGCCATCCGTTTGTGGGTGATAGGCCGAAGAGAAATTCAATCTTCTTCCTAGATTTTCAAAGAGACCTTTCCAGAAATTACTGGTCATTCTAGGATCTCTATCTGACACGATGGATGTGGGTAATCCATGGTGCTTGAAAATCTGAGATATGAAGAGAGTTGCCATTTGATGTGCCTTAATAATCTTTTTGACAGGAATAAAATGTGCTTGCTTACCTGTCGACTATTGTCCATATTCCTGTATTCCCATGGATAGACTTGGGTAATCCATAGATGAAATCCATGGATATACTCTCCCATGGTGAATTTGGAATAGGCAATGGCTGGAGTAATCCAGGTTGCTTCCCTCTATCATACTTGGTCTTTTGGCATACTACACATTTTGAAACATACTCTTGTATGTCCACTTTCATGGTAGGCCAATAGAAATACGTCTCTACTCCTCGGAGAGTAGGTTGAATACCTCTATGCCCTGCATATGGAGGAGCATGGGATTCATACATAACCTTCTCACGAAGGGAATGGGTAACACATAGCCTATGGTCATGGAGAAGATAACCATGCTGCAAGGTGAATGGTTCCTCTTTCTTCCCCAAAGCAAGGGCTGACATTATGTCTCTAAAGTCAGGGTCACTAGCATACTCATCTATCATAGAGGATAGATCATTGTGAGTAGCTATAGACACCACATTAACTTTTGGTCGTCGTAAAAGTGCATCCGCAACTTGATTGTACTTACCAGCTATGTGAGCAATATGGAAATTAAATTGCGAAAGAAAATTTGCCCACCTCATTTGTTTGTCGGAAAGCTTGGTTTGCGTCATGAAATACTTGAGACTTTGGTGGTCGGTTCGTAGGATAAATGGATTCCCCAATAGGTAGTGCTTCCATGTGTCTAGGGCATGTAGAACAGCTAAAAGCTCTTTCTCATAAATGCCCAAGACTCGTTCATCACTATTGAGCCTTCGGCTCTGATATGCTATGGCATGCCCTTCTTGAAACCAAACCGCTCCAAGGCAATCACCATTAGCATCACATTGGACCTCAAATGGCTTTGAGAGATCCAGAAGCACGAGGATTGGTTGGGAAGTAAGCTTCTCTTTGAGTTTTTCAAAAGCATTTTGCTCCTTAGCAGTCCATACAAACTTAACGTTCTTCTTTGTTAAGTCATGTAGTGGTCCTGCTACTTGAGAGAATTTTGCTATGAAGCGTCTATAGTATGCACACATACCAATAAAGCTTCTTAGCTCATGTAGATTCCTTGGGTTAGTCCATGATTTTATTACCTCTAACTTTGATGGATCCATACGAATACCATCGTGAGAGATAATATGACCTAGATATTGAATCTCTTGAAGGAAGAATTCACTTTTCTTTTGGTTGAGAAAAAGTTTGTTCTCCCTCAAGGCTTGAAAAATCACTTAAAGATGTTGCTTATGTTCCTCCAAAGACTTGGAGTAGATGATGATATCATCAAAGAACACTCCAGTGAATTTACGATATGGTCTAAAAATTTTCTCCATGAGACGATTGAAAGTAGCTGGTGCATTAGTCAAGCCAAAAGGCATGACTAGATATTCATAAAGACCAAATGTTGTGCGAAACGCGGTCTTTAGGATATCTTCATCCACTATCCTTATTTGATGATAGCCACTCTTAAGGTCAATCCTACTGAAGTAGGTAGAGCCTTGTAGCTTATCAAACAGATCTTCTACCCGAGGCACGGAAATCTGTTTTTGATAGTGATATGGTTTAGTGCTCGATAGTCCACACACATACGGTATGTACCATCTTTCTTTTGCACTAAAAGGACTGGAGAACAAAAGGGAGAGGAACTAGGCCTCACCATCCCTTTGTCTACCAATTCCTGTACTTGCCTCATAATCTCCTCTTGTTGAGCTTGTGAGACTCGATAAGGAGGTTTGTTAGGCGGTGAGCTTCCTGGAAGGAGCTCAATACGATGGTCATCATCCCCTCGTTTTGGAGGTAGGTCCATAGGGATATCATCGATGAACACATCTTGGAATCCTTTTAGAAAAGTAGACAAGTCTAACTCTTCTTGATTCCTATCATTTTCATTTGATGAAACATTATTAGCTTTTAGAGACTCTTTGACATAAATCATGTACGCAGAAACTGAGCTCTTCATTGATTTATCAAAAGAAACAGGATTTACAAGTGGAATAGTGCGACCACGCTCACTAGCATCTATATACATGTTCTTTTCTCTGTACGTGAAGTAAATTCTCCTTTCAAGGAACTTCATGTTGGCAGCCATGTGATCAAACCATGGTGCACCTAGGATAACATCCTGATGTTGGAGAGGAGAGATGAAGAAGTCTTCTTTGTCGGCATAGCTTTGGACATGAAGCCTCAACTTCCCAATCAAGCGAGTAACGGAGGCTTGTTGTCCCTTGAAAGCTGCATCAGCTGTTACTATATCTCCCATCTCAAAAGCTTGAATGCCCAACTTGGTGGCCAACTCTATTGATATGAAGTTGAGAGTAGAGCCTGGGTCAAACAAGATGAAGGCATCATGCTCTCTTACCTTTCCCCACGCATAGGAAAGTGATGATCCTTTGCAATGAGCATCCTCTTTTGGAGCTTCGATGGTGGAAGCCCTAGGAGTCTCATTGCGAGTATTCTTCTTGGGGCAAGAACGATAGCCATGTCCTTGCTCCCCACACTTGAAACACTTATGGTCCCTGCGAAAAGCTTCAAGCTCTTCAGGAGAGAGTTTGTTTTTACCTTTGTAAACTCCCTTCTCCTTGGACCGATTGTTGTTGTTGTTATTGTTGTTGTTGGAAGTGCCTTGGGAATTATTTTGAGCATTGGATTTCCCCTTTGCATCATTTTATCTTTGTTTTCCATGGGCTTGACATTACGTCTAGCCCCTTGATGGAAATTGATGCGTGAAGCAACCATGGTGTGGTGGATTACTTCGGTAATAGTACCGGGCCGTTGAGAGTTGATGTATTCGGCCATCTCTTCAGGTAATCCCGCACAGAATTGCTGTCTTTGCTCGGCAAAGTCTATCTTTTGAAAGACAATAGCTTTGAGATGTAAATCCCAAAACTTGTCTACATACTTGTTGATAGACTCATGAGAGAGAAGCTTCAAGCCGCGCCATTCGGTAAGAACTTTATCTTTAGTATCACTTGGAAGAAATTGCTTCATGATGGAAACTCGTAGAGTTTTCCATGTCTTTGGGGCTTCTCCATTGCCACGAAGGCTAGCCCACCATTGACGAGCTGGTTTTTGGAAGTGCAAAGCTACATGGCGTAGCTTGAAGGACTCTGTGAAACCCTCGTCCCCAAAGGCCGCATCAAATTGCTGGATGAAGGCCAACACTTTGTCGGTAGCACCAAAGGTGCCATCATAGGTGAGAAAAGAGATACTCTTTCCTCCCTCCTTGAACTTCTTTAGCTTTTGTGACCTTCGCCATGCAGGAAATGATTTGCGATGTCCTCCCCTCTTGTATTCTCTAGGAGAATAGCCATAACTTTCATCGGAAGAGGAGGAAGGTGAAGAAGAAGGAGAAGAGGGTGACCTCTTCCTAGCCCTTTTCTTCCTTTGTTTCCTCTCTTGCCTTTCAGAGTGATGAGGAGAAGGACTATGGGTTGCTCTTTTCCTCTTGGGAGGAGTAGGCGATCGTCTAGAGCGCCGTCTTCGTGGAGCCACATCTTCAGAAGAACTTAGACTGTCATTGCTTTTTTTCTCTTTGGATTCCTCCTCTCGAATGGGAGAGAGTCTTCTTTTGGGGGTCTCTTCAAGAGGCCTCCTAAGCTCTCTCTCCTCTGGGAGAGGAAAGGAAATTCCATAAGCACGAAGTTGTTGAGTAACTTCGGCTTGCAAAACAGGGTTGCCCATAGCTTGTTGCAACCTAGTGACGAGATAATTCACAAACATGGGGACATCATCATTAGCACCTTCATGTGCAAAATCAAAGCTATCAATGTTCATTCTACTCTCTTGATTATTGTCAGCCATGTTAAAAAAATTTATGTTTATACTTAGTGTATGCTTTGGCAATACAAACCTTAGTTGCCACTCCTCTTAGCCTCTGAAAATAGGCTCTTAAGTATCTACACCCACGGCTCAAAGTGGTTAATTATAGAGAGTAGAGGAGTAGGTCTAACATAGCAGAGTTGCCAAGGGCTAGCTCCTTTCGGACTTCTTATGGCTCAATAATGGTAAAGCCGTAGGCAAGTCTAAAATGACTCCATTATTAAGTCCAAAGCTCCCGAGGTGTGCACCATCCCCCACATAGTGGGCTTAACAAAACCGATATTAGATCCCAGTTCCACTTACTCTATTATAATTAACAACATCAACCATTTATAGGCTACTTAAGGACCTCTCTTCTTAAGCAAGAAAAGAGAAACCAAATGCTTGATACCAATGTAATGGAATTTGCCTATTCAATTTGAGAGTAGCGGAATTTAATGAGAGTACTTTCAAGAAATGATTTTGTGAGCATAGCGGGTTGACATAATTGGAGATAGCAACATAATCATAGCAATTAGTTACAATACTTTTGCAAGAGAGAGAATTTAGAGAACATGACAACAGTTGAGGACCGGATTTATGTGGAGCCGGTCCCCCCTCCAATAGGCATTTGTATTATGATTTCTCCCATAAAGAGAGACTTGTTACAATACATTCTTTGTGTTCCTTGTGACCTAGATGAAGCAATGAAGATGGAAAGCTTCATGGATCACCTTCATAGCATAACCTAAACTTGAAGAAAGCTTTAACTATACCAAGCCTCAGTCCCAAGACCTCAAACACCTTCGAAGGTGGAGAGAGCTAGCAGGGAATGAGGGCAAGGAAGAGGAAGAAGAAACATTTCATACGAGAAAGAGCTAGTTACTCACTTATCATAACTCTTGTGCTAGCATACATAATAGCATAGTAATGAAGAAGAAATAGATGGCAAGCTCAAGCATTGAAGCATGGCTCTTGGATGGATTTGCACTCCATAGCCAAGAGTGTTGGTGTAGGCTCTCAACCTCTACTTGCTTGGAGAAAGAGAGGGAGCTCTTGCACTTTGCATAGTACACATTGAGAGTGTTTTGTGAGTGTGTGTGGGTGAGTATACCCCCTAAGCACCCCCCTAGCTTGCTTGGGTCGACCCCCCCTTGTAGCTCATGCTTGAAGCTCATTGGACCCCTCCAGGCCTAGCCAATCACAAGCAAGAGCCATTATAAGCAACAGGGATAGCCTTGGGACAAGTGTCCCCCTTTCCCCTTTGAGAGAGAGAGGACTTGATAAATGCAAAATCAATTAATTAAATATCATTTATTATCATTGGACCCCTTGGGTGGCCAATCAATAGGTTTCATGCACACCATGAGGGCAACATGAGGAGGAACTTGACAAGTGTCCTTGCTGCCTCTTCAAGCTGGGGCTTCCCTTGTGTGTGTGTGTGTGTGCATTCTCTCTCATCCCCCCCCCTTGTAGGCTCGCCCCCCTCCTTGTAGGGATCTTTTTGACTTTGGATGAGCAAGCCCCTTAGTCATCAAGCATGACTAAGCACTTGAAGTAGGGGGTGTTCCCACAAGCATCTCAGGCAAGCTTCTCAAGGCACCTCAAGCACCTTAATCATGCACCAAGTCAAGCACCTCAAGCATGGAGCCAGTCAAGCACCTCAAGCATCTTAATCAAGCACCTCAAGCATGACAAGCACCTCAAGCACGACAAGCACCTCGAGTTTGGGCCGGGTTCCCACCTCAAGCTCAGCCCTAGCTTACCTAAGGTCAAAGGACTTTTACACACATTATTGGAGGTCTTCAATGAAGCTAACCCTAAGGTCTTATGCTCCATTGGTTAGCCTTGCTCTTGATAGACCATCTCCCATTTGGGCCCCTTTACTATTGGCCCCGTGTTGAGATAGATCTATAAGCACATATCTATATCTTAACACTTGTTCCAGTTTATTCTCCCACATTAAGTGATCAATTTAATATGAGAAAATCATTTGGGTTGGTTAGATATTAGATTTTATGACAGGTCAACCCAACTTAGAGTTGCGTCCCGCTGAAGCCCTGCAACGCATAGAGCGCAAGCAAGTTGTGCATCATGGATGGTCACGCTATTTCTCAATGAGTGCAAGGGAGACATACATCGCATCGGCAAAGCATTCTATGCGCTGCAAAATTCTCTGCTTCTGTAAAATTTTGTAGCGCAAGGAGCAGTGCATGCTATTTAAAGGAAGCCACATCAAGAAGTGGATGACAACTTTCACTGCAGGTGAAGGGGAGTGGTCCCATTGCGCGTGCAATGCACCTATGCTACAGCGCAAGGGGTGAATGGGCTTGTTGGCGTTGTATGCACTGCAAGCTCGCAGAGAGACGTAGCTCTTAAGACGGCCAAGATTAAAAAAATGTGAACACGTTATAATGCTTATAAAGGCCAAAAAAAAACCTAATGATAACCCTCTCTTTGTTGTGCATCACTCGTGCAATCTTATCTTCTCTCTCTTGTCTGCTCACTCTCTCTAAGCAATAGCCATCCCCAACAGTTGGTATCAGAGCTTTGGTGACATCTCCTTGCTTCTATGCATGCGCAGCACCGCCGGTGATCCCTAAGGTTCGAGCAACGTACTTATACGCAGATAGGATGCGGACATGCAACAAACCCGGCTGAACGGCGGTGAGGGGAAAACGGCAAGCCTCGAATCGGTCTTTCGCGCACATGCAGAGAAATCAGTGCCGTTCGTGAGCTTGTTAGGAGCCTTTTCAGCGTGTCAGAGCCTGTTAGTCAATCACAAGCATTCCCGCTTTACCAACGATGCTCGCCGGCTACAAACAGCAATGAAGGGGGCAATGACGTTCCGATAGAGCCGGTGGCGCAACGGTGGGAATCCTACTGGGGCGTCGTGGGCCTTGTGCACTTTTCGCACGCTCGGAGAGCGCTGAGGCGTGCATGTGCGCACGCTAAGAGCCTTTTAGGCGAGTGCGAACATGGAAGCACTGGTGCCTCTCTCCTCGACATCGTCATCTCTTTGCTCTAAAGAGCCCAACCCTGGTGAAAGCGAGAGCAGCCGATCCTAGTGCTCTATAACCTGCAGCGACTGTAATGGGCCTGTGAGAGTGCCCGCCATATCCAACTCCAAGCGTAGCTCGGCTAACAATAGCCAAAAGTGTCTCCAAAAGCGAGGGACTTCACGACTGCACGGCGGCCTCCTCTCTTCGGGAGGGAACTGACGGTTGTCTTTGGCAGAGACAGCTTGGGACACTCTGGGAGTGTCATCTGGAACCCCTTTGGTGGTGCAAGCACTGTTGATTCAACTGATGGGCTCTCCTCAGGTCATCCCTCTCACAGACCCATGGGCAGAAGCACTGGTTTGATGCAGGGTCCGCCATATATTGAAGAAGGGCTCATCTTGTGCTCACGGGTGCATGGGCAATGATTTTGGGTGGCGATTGCAGGCTTTGATGCATTGGTACTGTTGTATGATGTGGTTGGGCATGATGGGTTGTCTTTCGAGTATGGTGTTGATGCTTCGAGTTGGTTTGTGGGCTCCTTGGTGTAGGATGTTGCCGAACTGTTTCATCTCACCGTTGGCTTCATGGTCGCTTGGCTGGTATGGTTCTTCTTTTTGGAGTTCGTGACAGCTTGGTGTTGGTAAGGTGGACAGATGGAGTGGAGGTGGCAGCTCCCCTTTGTTTGGTGGTTTCCCCGTGCTGACTGATCTGCTACTTGTCGGTTGTACTCTCCCCGTGGTAGGGTGGTCCTTGTGTCAGGGTGGCTCCCTTGTCAGCCAGATCTCTGGATGGTGTTGGGACTATCGTTGTGCGGTTGGGTGATCTTTTGGAGGAAGAGTTCTCATGTGGCAGACGGGGATTGTTCCGTGGCATCCGAGGTTGGTACCTTGTCCTGTTTTGGTCGGATATGCAGGGTGGCTCCCTTATCATCCAGGTTGATTGTTAGTCTGATCATTTTGGGCATTGTGGGCTCTATGAGAGAGAGCTTGTGGTGGTGGCACCCGGCATGGCCATGCTTGGTAGTATGTTTTATATGTATGTTTGGGTTTGTGGCTTCCATGTAGAAAGCCTCGTTATGTGGACGGGTTGTGATGGTTATTGTAGGGTCTCTTATGCATATGTGGCTCGTTGTGAAAAAAAAAAGATGGTCCTTTACTCTCCTAAATGGCTCTAGAAATATCAAGACTTGGCACGAGGAGCTTGAGATATCTTTGTAGATTATTTGGATGAATACAATACATACACTCTCTATTGTGTTTTTTGAAAATAGAGATTGTCGCCTCTATTTTAGCTCATGCAAAGTGAAGGCATCTCTCACCTTAAAGGGAAGACCTTCGCTTTGCACGCAGATTATGAGGGCTTCTTGCCATTGCCTCTATGTCAAGCACAAGCATATTCATCCCCCTACCTCCCCTTGCCTCTCTCCCTTCCCTCTCTCTCTCTCCTCTCTCTCTCTCTCTCCTCTTCCCAAATCCTCTCTCTCAAATCGATACACATGCTCGCTCTCCCCTAATATCTCCAACCAGCCCTACCTCAAAATCTCATCATGGATTGATCTAGTGGCTTGGAGGATGTGAACATAGGTTGTTTCATCTGGACTTGCGAACAAGGATAAGGAAGCAAGGGTCGCTTCATTTGAAGCTACATACATAGGTTGCTTCATTTTTTGCAATTGTAGATCCGATGGAGGGGTGTACATGAGAAGAGGAGGAAATCAAGCATAGTGTTGGATTTTTTCTACTTTTATGCCACTGGTGTACTATCATGCTAGGTCTCCCCAACCTTTGAAGAATGAAAAGCCTTTTAAAACATCTTAAGTGCATAGGTGAAGGGTGAGTTTAGGAAATGAAAAGCTCCATGGCGATAGAAAGTCAAAAGACCTTTCATGCCCATATAAAAAGGTGATCGAGTGTGCATTGGTACATTTGTACTTTTCTTCTCCTTTGTAGTTTCTCCTTGCATTACGTAGGTAGAGTTTCCTTCATAATTTTTATAGTTCCCACTAGGTAGGTATTTATTTATTTAATTATTAAAATCTTAGGAAATGTAAGTAGAATAAACCTATTGTCATGCTAGTAGGTGCCCTCATTTTATTGAACAAGTGAAAGAGTCATGGTGGCTTTCTAAAACAAGTGAAAGAATCACGGTGGCTTTCTAAAATAGTTAGAATGTGATAAAATCATTAACTAGAACCAGTGTTCAAGAAAGGATTGCCTTAGCTTAGCCTTGAGCCGGTTGAAAATGGAGACTACTTGGTTGCAAACCATGGTAAAGGGAAGAAAAACTGGTAAAATATGTGAGAAAATAGTTCAAAAATCTTACAAATTTTAAATTTATGCTAGTTTTTTGGTTCGCTTCTTTGTGGAAAAGAAACTTAGTCGACGGTCGCTTAATAAAAGAGACTTTTCTGAATATTGACTGGAATTAAGTTATAGAATGTAAGAAGAGTCAAGCCATGTGAGGTTGTGAAATGAAATGTGAAATTAAAACAACTTATTAATATGTGTGTGTGTGATTATAGAATTTACGAGAATTATGCAAGTGAAGTTTCACTTTAACATTCTAAAACACAATACTAAGCTTTCTTCTAGAAAGCCAAAAATAAGAAAGTGTTAAAGTCATTAAGGTTGAGTTTAACTGGAATCGATGTTAGGAAAAGGATTGCCTCCACTTAGCCTTGAGCCGATTGAAAATCGAGACTAGCCGATTGCAAACCATGGTGAAGGGAAGAAAAACGATGAAATATATGAGAAAATAGTTGAAAAATCTTACAAATTTATGCTAATATTTTCGGTTCGCTTCTTTGTGAGATGAGGAGGAAATTCGTCGCTTAATAAAAGAGTCTTTTTTTAATATTGATTATAATTAATTTATAGAATGCAAGAAAAGTTAAGCCATGTGAGGTTGTGAACTGAAATGTGAAATAAAAAGAACTCATAAATATGTATGTGTATCGATATAATTTACTAGACTTATAGAAGGTGAAGCTTTACTTTAACATTCTAAAGCAGTAGAATGCAAAAAAAGTCAAGACATAAGGATGTGAAATGAAGGGTGAAATAAAATGATATAAAATAAAAGTGAATAAACATTTAAGGGAAGTCTCCATCCATCATGACTGAAAACAATGAAAGTCTCACTAACCCAACACAACACTAAGTTTCTTTTAGAAAGCCAAAAATAAGAAAGTGTTAAAGTCATTAAGGTTGAGTTTAACTAAAATCGATGTTAGGAAAAGGATTGCCTCAACTTAGCCTTGAGCTGATTGAAAATCAAGACTAGCCGATTGTAAACCATGGTAAAGGGAAGAAAAACGATAAAACATGTGAGAAAATAGTTCAAAAATCTTATAAATTTATGCTAATATTTTCGGTTCGCTTCTTTGTGAGATGAGGAGGAAATTCGTCGCTTAATAAAAGAGTTTTTTTTATAATATTGATTAGAATTAATTTATAGAATGCAAGAAAAGTTAAGCCATGTGAAGTTGTGAAATGAAATGTGAAATAAAAAGAACTCATAAATATGTGTGTGTGTATCTATATAATTTACTAGAACTAGTATGTGACCTGCGCGTTGCTGCGGCCAAGAAAAAGTACATGTCAACCATGGCAACCTCACTCTACTTCATTCCACAATGACATATAACTATATGTGATTCTCTTGTGAGATTTCAAAGCTCTTTGATACATGCGTCATGCATCAATTACTACTCTAGCTACTTACTCCATGGCAGGGACTAACAACTCATACAATGTAGCTACTCTTTACATTCTAATCAAACCGAGTGGAAATCTGCCTTTAATCTCTATCTATCTTTTCCAAGGCAAGATTTGACAACTCATTATATATGACTACTCTCCCTTTACTCTCCACTTGCTCCTCTATTGACCAAGATATAATCATCCTTTGTGGTTTCCATGCTAGGTACATATTTTTCCATGCCAAGCTACGGGCAAGCTACAACATGCACTTTTCAAAGAGGACATGGCCATTGCCTCTCTCTCTCTCTCTCTCTCTCTCTCTCTCTCTCTCTCTCTCTCTCTCTCTCTCTGGGATGATTGACATGCTTTTAAAGGCCATAGCTATTCATTTAGGCATGCTCTTGTCCTATCCCATCCTCACATCTTATCTTCTTGGATGGTCCTCCACCAGTTGTGGGATATGGCCCTCCTCTTCTATTGTCTCGTCTTCCCCTCTACTATCAGCATGTTGCATCCCATAGTGTGCATAATTATCCAGGTTGCAAGTGTGGCTTGCCTCATGCTGCACATGCTTGCTCTCTCTCTCTCTCTCTCTCTTAGATGAACTAAATGGAAGGAATTTTTGCAGATACAATCACATTCACTTTCACCTTGTAGGCCTATGGCCTTATGCACATGTGTGTATGCCATGAGCAAGCAAGAGAGCAAGTGTGTATGTCTAGAAGTTTGGCTCTTGAAACACGTTAGTTGTGCAGGATATGCCCAACATGGTTGTTGCAAGGAAGTCAGCAGGAGGGGGGGATCTTAGCTGTAATGTATTTTGTTAAAACAACACCAATAGTAGGTACAATGAAAAAGCGGCTTTCTTTAAGGCCTTCAAGATGAAAAGTAGAGTCACCTTTCAAAGAAAAAGGAATTTCCATACTCACAATTGTGCATGGAGATGTCATATTAACTCACCAACTTTAGAATGTGCAATAAGCCTCAAGCACTACATGTGCCTAGAGGAGACAACAATTCCAAAATGGGGTTGTGAAATTTGCAAGCAAGATGCCTCGATTGTTCTTTGTCTATCAATTCCAACCAAGGATCAGTGGTCTGCTTACCTCTAGCAGGTACCACTTGAGAGGGCGATGCAACTTAGTATATGTTTTCATTTGTTTGCTTGTGTAGTTGACCCTACTCTTAACCCTATTAAACATATAATCTAAGTGCTTTCATGCGCGATATCATTGAATTGAGCTACAACAATCGTTCTCTCAAAAGATGCGAAGGTTTTAGGTTTTCCAAATCTGCTTTAGATAGCTAGTCACTCTTCAAATTTAAGGGTTGTTGTCCATCCATGGTAGGATGAAAAGGGAAATTTTCTTTAAAAGGCCTTCAAAATGAAAAGTACAGTCACTCTTCATATTTGAGGGTAGGTGGCACATCCCTTTGTAGGATTAAATGGGAAGTTTCTTTAAGGCCTTCAAAATGAAAAGTTGATGTCCAAATCAGGCTAATGGTCGGTTTGTCCCACTCCACCACATGCGGTGGCGGTTTTCTAATAAAAAGAAATGGGGTGAAGAGCAAAACTTCACAAACTTGAATGAGAATGGAGGAAGAGCAAGTGTCTTGGAGAGAGGTCACAATTGTACCATTGCATACATATACATGCATGCACACATAGTTCTTGTATTGTATATACTCATGCACAACACTTACTTTTGTGCAAACTTATGTATTTATTTTTGTGCCTATGAGTGAGAGTATAGGGAGAAAAATGGAAAATTGGACTTGTCAAGGAGTAGAGTAGACCCCACCCCAAAACTTATGTGCCTGTGAGTGAGAATATAAAGAGAAATTGATAAATTGGACTTGTCATAGAGTAGAGTAGGATCTCCCTCCCAAAAATTGAGAGCTATTTGTGTGTGACATAGACATAGGGGTAGGGTGCATAGAGTAGTGATGGTGTAGCATTAGCCAAAGGCCAAAAAAAGGAGTCAACAATGATGATAAGACCAGGATGTAGTGTCATGACCCTTATTATTCATTGTACTATGCTAGCTATGAGTAGGGCTTGCCAAGAACATTTTTTTGAATCAAAGAAAATAAGGACACTCTTAGGAGTCTTCCAATTCTTAGGTCAAAATTTGAATCATTTTTCGATGTATATTTGCACTAAAAGTTGTAAAACTTTACCAAGTTTCTTAAAGGAAAGCTCAAAATCTAGCTGATATTTTACAATTTTAGCTTGTTAAAAATTCATTCAAAGCCTAGTTTTTTGTGAACACTGCCTATTGAGCCCTCTCGATCATCTTGAATCCTATCCTTCATGGAAAACAAAATTTTGTGATTTTGGCACTCTTGTTGTTGAACTTGATATTGTGGAACCTTATGATTGCCCTCTTTGTGTAGCATATGTGTGATGTATATTGCTCTCTTTTGCATGCACATAAGATGTGCATTCATTTTGGATTTCCATGAATCTCCCATCAGTAGTTTGACTTAACACTCATCGTGCAGCCTGTGATGTTTCTCTTTGTACCACCAAGTTGTTGAGTAAGCAGCTAGTGTGGCCAAGGTCAAAGCCTAGCTTCACATATCTTCTTGTAAATTTAATATAAAAAAAGGCCCTCATTGGAAGGATAACTTCATACATGATTTTCCACATCAAAGAGCACCTACCCCAATAACGTCCTCAAGGTGGCCAACCTTGCATCTACACTCTAAGTGGGTGGCTAAAGACCACATACGACTACTAGAGCCATTTCACTTATAGTTGCTTGGACACTTCTTTCTAGTCCTTCAATTCTAGCAAAAACCCTTGCAAAGTGTTTAGGGACTTTAATCTAGGCAATATATTCTCTTTTCTTGTATTTAGATCCCTATATATGCCTTCTGCATTTGCCAACCCTCAGTTGACTCAACTTTGGACTATCAAAGCATGCAGCCATGCAACTCCATTAGTAGTCTTTACAATTGCATACAACCATGTGTATAGGGTCTTATCATTGTGAGGCACTTGCAAGTTGGATGTTGGATGTTGAATGACCACAAAGAAGGTAGGGTGCCATGCAAGAGGGAGAGCAATGGTTGCATCACACACACACACACACACACACACACACACACACACACACACACACACACATGATAAGATATCACTTATCCTACATGCCCTATCTGATATAGTAACAAAGCTATCACACTTTAGAGAGAGAGAGAGAGAGAGAGAGAGAATCCCTTTAAAATCTCTTGAAACATTTCAAAAAATGTATTGGTGCATATTATCCTACAACATAGGAAAACCAACTTCTTGAACATGATGCATCGATGCAATTTTAGCTTCAGAATAAAGTCAAGGCCTTCAATTATCTTGGACTTGAAGTGCTTGCAAATCTCTTACATCGTTGTCATAGTTCACAAATTATCCCAAGACAAAAATTCATGGCCATGACCTTCGCTTAGTAATTATGGGAATTTGAAGTCCCTCTTATGGTTTGCAACCTTTCAAATGGCAAAAACACCGTGTAGTAGCTTGGAATTGTCTGCAGCTAGCTAGGATAAACTGCTAAACAATGGAGGATCGTGTATCTACACCATAGTCCTAAAGAGTGATACAACCGTGCCCACTAATGTGATATAGTGTAGGCACATAATTTTGTAGCTCTACTCATTCGGCAAAGTCTCGAGCATCTTTCCAAAAATATTTTCACGTAACATTCAACAATTAATTAAGTGACTTTCCTCAACCTTCCCAAGCTGGCATATTCCATGTTGATTTCCCAAGCTGCATATTCCGTGTTGATTTCTGTATATGCACGAAGCAATTTTAAGTGCTCGCTCTTGAACACACACACACACACACACACACACACACACACACACACACACACACAACACACACAGAGAGAGAGAGAGAGAGAGAGAGAGAGAGAGAGAGAGAGAGAGAGAGAGAGAGAGAGAGAGAGAGAGAGTGTGCTCAATTAAAGACGTCATGGGAGTGAGACTTCAGTTGCAGGCATGTGTGGTTAAGAGGGAATTAAGGGACTCAACTACGATCATGATGATCATAAGGCACCCTGGAGTGCTCCTCCAGTCGCTTCATGGTTGTCTCTTGTCATGCTCCTCCTCTTGCTCCTTCTCGTTCATTGCTTGCTCCTTCTCTGCTTCCTTGTCTAGCCCTTATCTTCCATCCATGCGCATGGCCTCATCAGCTCTTCCTCAACACGGGGGACACACACAATAAGTGCATCAATTACATAGGAGATTAGAGATCTTTGTGGTGGATAAGCATGCGAAAGGGGTGGTTCCGCAAGACCAGTACCAACTTGCTTGGCATCTTGGGCCTCCTCAGATGGAACCTCACACCTCCTACAATTAACACTCAGAACCACCATGGCATGGAGCTCAATACTCTACACTTGAAACAATATAACTGAGCGCACAGTTTTTGTCAATGTGGAAACAAATTGAATAGACTCAGGTAAATAGGCCACAACGATGAGGTCCTTGAGCTTGGCACGATGGTATTGAATGCCCACGCCATGCTACTACATTTACTTAGGGGACTATTGCAGCAGCTTGTGCAGCCGCTGCTGCAAGCCTAAGAGTCCGCTTCAATGAATCAGTAGTTGGTTTCCATACACACCAAGCAAGGAAAATTGTAGCACACAAGGTGGTGTATCCATAGCCACATTCGGGATGCCATAGCAGCCTAAAAGGACTGGTGCACCCAAGCTCGGTATAGCTTGCATGCATGTCGGCATGAGGGCTTGAGAAGAGTTTGGGATGGTCGGTGCAGCGCCTGAGAAGAGCTTGGCCGGACGGCCTACAACCAATGAAGAGAGAGAGAGAGAGAGAGAGAGAGAGAGTCACCTACAGTAGATAGGCTAGGCATAAAAACGTGCATATTTGACCTTATCGATTTATTTATTTTTGTTATGAAAAGTTCTCTATCTGTGGACCTTTTTTCTTGAGTTGAAAGCCTTGGAGAAGTGAGGAGGGAGAGGCACGTGGAGGGGCTCTTTGAGCTTGAAAAATTTAAGCTGCATTATAAAGAGTATAGATTATACAAGGTGAAGCTTCACTTTAGCATTCTAAAGCAATAGAATGCAAAAGAAAAGTCAAGACATAAAGATGTGAAATGAAGGTATTTGACCTTATCGATTTATTTATTTTTGTTATGAAAAGTTCTCTATCTGTGGACCTTTTTTCCTGAGTTGAAAGCCCTTGGAGAAGTGAGGAGGGAGCGACACGTGGAGGGGCTCTTTGAGCTTGAAAAATTTAAGCTGCATTATAAAGAGTATAGATTATACAAGGTGAAGCTTCACTTTAGCATTCTAAAGCAATAGAATGCAAAAAAAAGTCAAGACATAAGGATGTGAAATGAAGGGTGAAATAAAATGATCCATGTACTATTGTAAAGCTTAAATAACATTTAAGGTATGTCTCGATCATCACTCCAAACAACATTTAAAGTATGCCTACCAACACTCCTCTAAGGCTTCTTTTAGAGAGCCAAAAATGAAAAATGCTTTTTTGATTAAGAAGCTCTCATTTGCATTATTGGGATGTTTCACATGATGAGATGGTTCTCTCTCTCTAAAAGTAGGGGATGCTCGAAGTAGACAACTTTCCTCTTAACAATATGTGATTTGCACTCTCTCTCTCTCTCTCTCTCTCTCTCTCTCTCTCTCTCTCTCCCCTCTTATGATTTGTGACTCTCTCTCTCCCATGTTACTATCTACATACCATCTCTCTCTTGCTCTATTACTATATGCAGAGGGAGACAAGAAAAAATGGTGTCTAGTAGTCTCTCTCTCTCTCTCTCTCTCTCTCTCTCTCTCTCTCTTTCTTTTGCCCCTTTATAATATGTAAAGGGGGGCAAGAAAAGTGGGCTTGTGTGAGTGTGTACAATAGGTGTCGACTAGTTGCCATTCCATGTTTGTGCAGAATGGTGCCATCAAAGGTGATGTCACTACACAAATGCATGAAGAGGCAAGAAGCCATGATGGCAAAAGTTGCAACGCATGAGGCCATTCGCCATGGTACACACACACACACACACACACAGAGAGAGAGAAAGAGAGGGGGGGGGGGGGGGGGGATTGGATTAGCATATATTGTTAACATCAAAGCCTATATATCTAGCCGATATGATGTAATCTTTCATTTTTTTGATCAATTTGGACATATATAGCTCTAAACCCTTGTAATTTTTTGACTTTCTAAGCTAATTTGTAAACCTTCACGTGATTATGAGCCAGACAGAGTGCGGCTAAATGCTGCTAAATTGTATCAATGGAATCCTAGGCTCCAAAGGAGTTCAAAAGTTTCTCATGTTTTAACCCAAAACTTTTGGCTAAGGTATAAAAGCCAATTTTTGTAAAACCTAAGGGAGTCTTTTTGGATAATAAGCGTTAAGATTGCTTCTTAGAGCGATTTGTACTCTCTTGCTTTCTTCTCAAGCTCATAACTCCCTCGTGAAGTGTCCATTTGAAGTGCCATCTGTTTCATTGCGTTAATAGGTGAAAGCTCTTTGCGACATTGTGCTTTTCTCATGATAAAAATGTGTTTTTGTTGTTGCTCTTCTACTCCTTAATCTACTCATAACTTATAATTTACATAACAAAATTGCATTTTATGTATTGGAGGGGTGTTGAGGCATCATTGCTAAGCTCTAGGGTGCATTCAAAGCTGAAAACAGTTAGGTCAAAGTTTCCCTATAGATAATAAGCGTGATTTTGTGGCAAGTGGTCGAAAGGGATATTTGAGGGCATGGGCATGTATCTTTAGATGTTCCTACCCACTCTATAAGTTTTGTTTTGTTTGGACTTCGTTTGCTTGGTAAACTATATAGATTTGTTTGATGTGTTGTAGATAGCCATTGCTGCCTGACATGCAATTGACTGTAGCTTCGAGTAGATGGATATTGAGTGTGTTATGGAATTGACAACCTCTCCTAACCTCCATGCACTAGTCAAGTCGACTCTGTCCCGCGGTATGACATTTATGTTTGTGGTTCTTACAGTCACTACAATAAGATTATGAGACTTGGTATTTGGAGAGCCCCTCATTTTGGTGCTGTTGTCAGAGATAAGGTGACCTAAGCTATGGAAAACCTCAGTGCTCTGAAGATTTGTCGAAAAACTTTCTCTAGGTTTGCTTGGAGTACAAACACCAACTTTTATAAATTGCACAATTGAGGTGTGTCTACTTCAGCTGTGTAGAAGTGTCTTGGAGGTAGTTGTACTTGTCGAGAACTTTTAAGCTTAGATTATGTTGTTTTGCGTGGTTGATATATTAAACTATGTCGGAGCTTGAGGATTGACGCACTCTTCAAGAAAAAAACAAAATAAACCAGTGTTGGTGGACACTTTCCACTATCATTTGGGTGATGTGACTTTTCAGGTATTAGACTCATAAGATGAGTTCAAAGCTTCAAAAATAGCATTTTTGGTCATCACTGATCTTGGAAAGGCTATAGCAACATGCGGGTAAGTCAAAACTCAACTTTCAAGAAAATTTTCAAAGTTTGACAAAACATGGGTTTATTATCTCCTCAATGATAGATACATGCTAAACTGAGTTTTGTTGGCCAAAAGCATATTCATAGCCTACATAAAACCTAATTGCCATCAAAATCCCAAAAAAGTGGAGAATCCATCCTGTAGATAATAAACACTTTTTTCTCTCAGGCCTGATCTTGTTTGGGTGATATGCTAAAACTTTTGTGAAGGCACACGAGATTCTAATCCCATAAGGGGGCATAATTGGGCTAAAACAACCTTCACTCTAAACAAACAGATAATTGGGGCTAAGAACACTTGATACTGAACATAACTTAATAAAACTTCTAGACAAGTCTTCAAACACTTTGTTACAACTTTGGAAAGTGAAAAAGTGGAAAAAAGTTGCAAAGACTAGCACCTAGATAATGAGCATGCTTAATATCTTGTGGTTTAAAAAAGCACAATTTTTACCATTTTTCAACTCCACAGGTATTAGCATAGTTTAAGGAGGCTCTAAATCAAGTTTAGTACCATTTAAACTTGTAACTTACTAGATTGGCTCAGAAATCACTCAAACCAGACTGCAGACACAAAATTTGGCTTAGGAACTTCAAAATTGAACCAAACTTCATGAAACTTGATTTCTGGCTTGATTAGGGTGTGGATATTTAGCACAAGCCAGAGAGGATGAAAATTCCTTCATTTTGACCCAGGAGATAATAAGCACGCTTATTATCTCCTCCTATCTTAAAAATTCAACTTTTGCAAGTTTTTTCAAAGGCAATTGTGTCTAGGAAAGCAATAGAGTGCTTGGAAGAAGTTTCAAATAATGTGGACATGATTTGGCATGACCATTTGATTTGCAATTTGAAACTGCTAGATACAGAAACTAGTGGGGAATTAGACCAAATTATCCAAAAATAAAATAACCTCATTCAGGATACATGTTTGACTAGTGTGGACCAACAAATTTGAAAAATGATCATTTTTTTAACCTAGTAGATAATAAGTGTGCCTATTATCTCCTAATAGCCAGAGAGTCCCTTTTTGACATTTTTTGGTTCACTTGGCTGTTAGACACCTTATGCAATTAGCCTAGCAAGTTTGAAGTCAATTGGATACTATTTGCTACTTGAGCTTTTTGTATTTGAAGGTTGCAAATTGACCTTGTGGCTATTTTGGCAAGATTGGAGCAAAAATTTGCACCAAGAGTCCTTTGTGTATACTTACTGATCAATAGATTAATCTATTAACCTTGATTGCATAGGAGTGATCGAGATCTAGCTTGGGAAATTGCCAAATTGGATCTAGACAACAAAAATGGGTTGGCATTGATATTGAAGGCTAGGTATTTACTTTAATTGTGTAGATCAAGTCTTTATGTACCTAAGGTCAAGCTGTATTGTGGCAAGTCAAGGATATTCTAGAGAAACTAAGAGTAGAATATCTATAGAGGAGAGCATAAACCAAGGGAAGCCTTTAGTTTCTATAGTGGAAGAAGTTCTTGACACTTACTCTGACTCAAGTTCGGAGATGTTTTCCTTCTCGACTCAATCGAGGACTTGAACCTCTCTTAGGTTCAAGCACAATTTGACCTTCTACAAGACTAACAAGCGCGGGGCCCATATTTACCTAGATCCTAATGAAGATTATGTGGTAAAGATTAATGACTACACAGTTGAGTTTGAAGAGGAGGTTAGAGCCAACAAGCACGATACCTTCTATATGGACCAAAATAGAGTGAAATATCTCAAAATTCAAAACTTGGCATTGTCACTCGATGGGGATTGGAATCTGATATTTTGATTCTTGACATGACCACTAAGGAGGGACGATCGGTGTTATAATTAGAAGGGTACGACCAAATAGATGCCAAACCTCTAAAACACATACCTACTGATAACCCACGACTTGGAGTTTACTATTGGGAGGACAACAATGTTAGTGATTTGATATGGACAACTCATACTAAACTAGGAGAATTGAAACCTTTGGAAATCATGTATATTTTCAAGATAATGGAGAAAGGCCTACCTAACCTTCCTGTCTATCTCTTAGGGATTGTTATAATAGTAACTTTTTTATGATGACTTTGAAGGAGGTTAAACAAACAAAGTACCAAGGATACTCAATTCAAGAACTCATCATGGGTGTGAGACCTAAAATAGAACAAAATTTGGGACCAAGAGAGAGAGCATTTGGCAGTATGGTCAACCAACAAGGAAGCATAGCCCAAGGCAGCCACCTCAATGATGAGAATTGAGGAAGAAATGAAAAAACCACCATTAATTGGAGGAGAATGGGCGACACAAGGACAAGAAGAGGTTCGCATGAGTCACGCCTACCAAGCAACTGGTTTGAAAGCTTAGTGGGAGAAACACTGGCCAAGAGGGAAAGTGCAGAACACAATGTAGGGTCAGACTGGTTGACTTTCAAAAAAGGGTCAAAAAATACAACGGATCAAGGGATCCATATGACCATTTAGCAAGCTTTAGGCAGGTCCTTAGAGAAGAGCACATAACAGACTTTCACACTCAATTTGAGGGGTTTCGAATGACCTTGGAAGGTAAAGTCTTAACTTGGTTCCGAACCATATCTCTTGCAGCAATCATTGTTCTATCGACAATGGCTATGAGATTTGTTGTTGCTTGTTCAAAATGGGAATCAAACACAGTACATTAGCACAAATCTTCAACTTCAAACAAAAACAAGGAGAAATTGTGCGAGATTGTGTGAGTCGAATGAGGCAATACATTGACATATGTCCGGAGTTGGAAATTCCAACTGAGGAGAGACTTGTCTCATTATTCCTAAAAGGTTTACTCAATAAGGAGTTGCATGCCATTCTGTATAGCAAGAAACATACAACTTGGGAAGCATGCAACCTGAATGCAATAGACTTGGCGGATAATTGTGAAGTCTTCAGTGAAGAGAGCATTATTAAGGACACTCAGAGTGACTGTACCACATCAACTGTGCAAGCACAAGTAGATCCAATTGTGGTTGCTCTTGTAAACGAAATCAAAAACACGCTTAAACGCATGAATGATATATGAGTAACAAGCAAAGGGTGTCGATGCAAGGGCCATGGTAGGGTCCACCGCAAGGGCGACCCATGGGACAACCTAGACGATCAAAATGGTGTTCCATTGTGGGAAAATGGACAAACCATGATTGAGTGCTATTACAAGCCCAAGTATGATGGAAATATCTAGTATGTATCGATGAGACAACAAGGACAACCAATGTATAATAGGACCAGCATATGGCTATGAAGAGACCACAACTAGTATTAGGTCAGCAACCACCTCTACTAGTAAATAACGTTGTGCTAGTTAAGTACATGCTTCTTGAAGGGCAAGTGTGTTACCATACATATGTGGTAGTGATGTGTGTGAACACACTTAGGACTGTCGGGACCTTTTTTCCCTCACTAGGATGTTTTTTCCCTCGTGCATTGTATATACACCCATCACTCTAGTGCTATCTTATCTTTCATTGTGCACTAAGCAATACATACTCTCTATTGCGTGCCTTGAGCTTCTTTGTCTTCTCCAAGATATGTTTGTTTCCCTGCGAACCTATTTCCAACAATTGGTATCAGAGCAGGTTTTCATCCTCGCAGGCTTAGACGCCAGCACATGCTTGCTCACCTTCTCAAATTTTAGTGAGATTTGTTGAGCATCTACAGGTTGAAAAATACTTCGAGTAAGCTCATAGAGATTAGTCTACTCAGATTTTCCATTCGGGCTTGTTTCAGCCTGCCACTACATGCAATACAATACTGTGCAGGCAATTTGGTCATTTTGTGCAGAGTTTTTGTTAGTGCCAGTTTTTGTGTAACATGTCCCTTATAGTCTTCTTCGGGTTGTGATATATAGCACACGTTAGTCCCGCTTCATTTCTCCTCTTTTCAGGCAGTTTTCACGTCAGGTGGAGGCATTCGCCATGCCTGACAACAACATAGATGTGTTCAAGATGTTTATTGTTGAGGATAAATTAGATGGGGATCATCACCCATTGTGGGTTTACATGATGTAGCATGTTCTTATGTCAAAATGCATTTGGAATGTTATGCAAGGCATTGATGTACACCTTGGTTCTGAGGATACAAGTCATGTTGAGAATGTAACGGGTTTTGGTGGTAGGGTTGCTGCTACCAAAGCTATTTTGCCTACGGTTGAGCAGGCTCATAGAGATGTTAGAGATGCACACACACTCATGCATTGATTGTGTTGTTTGTGAAGCGCACTATTACTCCTCACATTCATTCAGCTAAAACTGCAAAATGGGCTTGGGATATTCTAGTTGAACTTTATGCAAATCACAATGAGGTTAAAGTTGCATTGCTACGTATGTAAAGAGCTGGAGTTGAAGATTATGCATGATGAAGATGAAACGAAAACTTTTCTTGCTGGTATCAAGTATATTAATGAGCAACTTATTTCTACATGTGGTCATTTTTTATAGTTCCCTTGTGCAGAGTGTTCTTGATGCTTTGCCATATTCTTACTAGACTTTTGGTAGTACTTGAAGACTTATGACCTAAGGAAATCCAAAAGTTATCAAGTTTGATATATTATGCACATTGCTGTTGCAAGGGTCATTTTCAAGAAAAAACAGGGCTAAACAACGTGCAATTGAGCAAGCCTTTATTGCTTCTCAGAGGAAAAGTGGTAACAACAATATAGCCACTTCCCATGGTTCTTTTGCGAGTGGTAAATCACATGTTCCTAATGCTTCTGTTGGCATCACTTTGTCTGGGAATTCCAGTGAAAATCAAAGCTAATGATCACTTGATTAAGCAATGTCCTAAGTTGAATGCAAAAGAGGCTAATAAGAAAAAGGCTGGCTCCACTACAAGTGCAGCTATTGTAAATTATTCTGGGAAAGGAGATTGTGATCTTGACGTCAATGTAGAATGGGCATTAGTGCAGAGTGCACTTATGATCCTTGTATCCATGATGCATGTATGTCAGTTGTTACAGATGCTCATGTGTGCTACTTTGACAATGGTGCTACAAAGCACATTACCTCTCATCGTGACTTGTTTACCTCTCTCGAGGATGTCCCTCATGGGAATTCAATCACTTGTCCCAACAATGCCTCTTATCCAGTCAAGGGGGTTGGAAAGATTTTGCTGAATATTGTGAATGGTAGTTCTTTCACACTTGTTGATGCTTTTTATGTACCCAAGATCAAGAAGAACCTTTTGTATGTATCTGTACTTGCTAGACTTGGCCTTGTTGAAAAATTTGTGGATGACAGATGTACAGTTCATGATCTCAATTCTGGTGATGAAATTATTGCATCTGGTATTTTGTGTGGTGGGTTTTATAAGCTCATTGTGTATGACAAGTGTGAGCAGAGTTGTGCAAATGCATTTGTGGATTCAAAGGCTGTTTTAGATGCTAAACTTTGGCATGTACGTTTTGGGCATTTGAATTTTGCCAATTTTTTGCATTTGCAAAAATCTGATATGGTTGCTTCTTTGCCACCTCTTGAAGCATGTTTGTGAAGGTTGTATTTTGGGTAAGCTGCATCATTCAAAGTTTCCAAAGGATGGATCTGTAAGGGCTACATGCGGGTTGTAGCTTGTGCATAGTGATGTTTGTGGGCCTATGCAAACTCCATCCTTAGTAGGCAATTATGTGTACTTCATGACTTTCATTGATGATCAGGCATGCATGGGTGTATCCACTTAAAGCTCAATCTAAAGTGTTTACGTGCTACAAGCAATTCTTGGCTATGGCTGAAAATGTCTCTAAATGTACAATGGGCACCGTCCACGCAGATTGAGGGGGGAAGTATATGTCTCATGAATTTAATTGGCTAGTCATGGGATAAAACACCAATGTACACTACCATATACACCTCATTAAAATGGTGTTGCTGAAAGAAAAAACATGTCACTTACAAAGATGACACGATGTATGGTCAAAAGTCAAGCTTTGCCACACTCGCTATGGCTTGAAGCCATCATGTGTGCTGCTTATGTACTTAATAGGTGTCCTACAAAATCTTTGCAATTCATATGAAGCATGGCATGGTAGAAATCCATCTATTGATCACATGCGCGTTTTTGGTTGTTTGGCTTATGCTTTGGTGCCACAAACACAACACTAAAAATTGGATGATAAGGCTGCCAAATGCATTTTTGTTGGCTATAGTACTGAAAGCAAAGGTTATGGGTTGTACATATCAGATTTACACCACTTTGCTGCTTCACACTAGTCTAGGGCACTTCCTTGTACGGCTAGTGTCTCATAGTTGGCCACCCATAGCATAGTGACGGGAGCAAAGCGAACCCCGAACCCCGACGGCCTCTAAAACACCGGGGACCGAATGGCGCGCCTCGAGCTTGTCATGGTAAAGCAAATAGGGAGCACCACCTAGCTTCGGCGGCTAGGACGCAAACAACACACCACCATAACAAAGTTTTCATCCAAGAGAGATGGATGCTTGGGAGTAATGATGAAAAGGAAATGGAATGAGATCAAGTGAGAGAGAGAGAGAGAGAGAGAGAGAGAGAGAGAGAGAGAGAGAGAGAGAGAGATTGAGGGAGGGGGTATAGCAGCTTAGTACTTAGGCATCACAAAAGGATGGCGAATCCGCACACCCTTCACACATACACAAGCTCACTCCAAAACACAAGACTAGGTGGCGATTCCGCACACCTCACATGGGAAAAACATTGCAAGAAAACATACTCACAAAACCTCAAGCTTTATTTCGAGAATTAGGCGATGAAATGGGGAGCATAGGGTAGGGGAATGAGAAGGGAGAGAGTGGTAGAGCACATGGCGGATAGGTGGGAGTTGATGGCGAAGACTCGCACGAGGATTATGGCTATCATCCTTCATTTAGTTTCCCTTCATCTTCCATAGCCAAGGGTGTAGAGGTCATGCTCAAGACAAGCATGGTGATTGCGGTGATGGTGATGGTGTGGGTGTGTGTGTGTGTGTGCACTAGGCACACACATTGCATAGTGTGTTCTTTGGTGATGTTGTGTGTTTTTGTGTGATGGTGACCCCTCTTTATATAGGGGAGGGGGGGGAGGAGAAATTCTAGAATTTAGAAATGAAGAAATCATTATCTACATAGGCCATGTGACTGTGGGCCCCACTTGTCTGGCTGTGTGTATATGTGCCAGAACAGCAGTCTCATGAGAGAGAGACTAAGAGAGAGAGATGAAAAAAAAGTGAGAGGTGACATGGAGAATAAAGTAATTACAAGAGGGGAGAGAGAGGAGTGTGTTCAAAGGTGAATCTGTGTGCAGATGTGTGTGAACACAAGAAAAATCAAGTAACCACCGGGTGGGGATGGGTCTGTGGGCACCTTTTTTAGTGAAACTGAGTGTGTGTGAGTGTGGGGGAGGTTATTTAGCTACAAGACAAGAGACATGGCGCCCTTTAAAGAGAGGGGGGGGTATTTGGGTCATGGAATATGATAGGAGAGAGAAAGGGGGGGTGGGGTATACTATTTTGGAAGATAGGGTAAGTTGCATGTGAGTTAGGGTGCATTATTGGTGAGTTAGAATGCATTATTGGTGAGAGGTGGGGTGGCTTGAGGGGAGAGAGAAAGAAGAAAGGACAAGGGGAAGAGAGAGGGGGTTGACCTTTTGAGTGGAGGAGAGGAAAAGGGACACACGGCGGGGCAACAGTGAAGAAAAAGGAGGCAAGGTGGGGATGGGCTGCCCCGCAGGCATGAGGTGGCCTATTTTACCTTTCTCATATATTTACATAATCATACTTAATTTTTTTCTTACTTTTTTCCAATGCCTTTTATCACTCCCTCCCTAAGAGGGGGTTTTCATGGGGTGGGGACGAGAGAAGAGGGGTATGGGAGCTTGGCTTGTGAAAAGCCCCCATCATTAGCCCTCCCCTTTTGGCTAGAGGCATTCATGTCTCTAGCTCATCTGTTTGATCATTATCGTCAGAGGTGGCGGCTGATGGTGTGTCCTCATCTGGAATGTCAATTGGTGGAGCCTGGTCAAATCGAAGAAAATAAGGTTTAAGTCGCCAACCATTTACCCTTGTTTTATGAAGTTTTCCATCAGCCTCCATAAGCTGGTAGCTTCCATTGACATACTTTTTCCTGATGATGAAAGGACCTTCCCATCGGAGTAGGAGTTTCTTATCCTTGCGCGTGTCGAAGCGATTGTTGTAGCGGAGCACCAACATTCCTTTCTTCAATTCTTTTTTCCAGAGATGCTCGTTAAAACTAAGCCGTCTATGCTCTGCTTGTGCTGCATAATAATTTATTGCTTCTTCTCTGTCCAGCTGCTGTCTTTCCAAGTTGATGATGTGATCTCTCAAATGCATGTTGGGCTGTTGAAGCTGGCTTGCCATTACCCTGAGACTTTGTAGTTGCACTTCAATGGGCAAGATTGCTTCCTTACCAAATACTAGATGATACGGTGTGAATCCCAAGGATGTACGAAATGAAGTTCTGTAGGCCCATAAAGCTGGTAGTAGATACTTATCCCAGTCTCCAGGATGATTGTTTACCTGCTTGGTAATAATTTAAGAAACCATTCCATTTACCTTTTCAACTAGGCCATTACATTGAGGGTAATATGGTGAAGAGTGCCTCCTTGTAATGCCCAGTTTTTGCATTAATTCTCCTACCAAGTCTGCTCTGAAACCTGGCCCTCTATCAAAGATGATCTCTAAAGGTGTGCCAAACCTACAGCATATGTGCTCGTAGATAAATTTAGCTACCTCTACCGCTGTGATTCTAGTGGTGGTTGTAGCCTCTGCCCATCTAGTCATGTAGTCGACCCCCATGATAATGTAGAATTTTCCTGAGTTGGCCCTAGGTAATGGCCCAATGGCATCAATACCCCATTTTTCAAATGGGCCATATGAGAGAATAGGTGTCTGTGGTTCAGGCATAAGTGACCTAGTGCCGGCCTTTTGACACAACTTACATGTTTTGCACCAGTGGTGTACATCACGGTTGAGGCTAGGCCATATGAAGCCTGCCTGCAAGATTTTCCTACTTGTTATGTTTAGGGCAAAGTGACCACCACAAACCCCGTCGTGACAACTAGCAATTACTGCTGTGATTTCCTGAGAGAGAGGGACCTTCCTGAGTATTTGGTCCTTACCCTTACAGTACAAACCGTCATTGATGAGTCGATACCTTGTGGCCTTCCGCGTCAGCCATTGCTTCTGTCCCTTTGTTAAATCTGATGGGCATTCCCCTGTTTCCAAAAAATGCATGATGTCAGGCAAGGCATCACTGCCTTGAAATAGAGGGAGCTTTAGTTTTATTGCTCCAACCACCACTTCCTGTAGTCTTTCACTTGCTAGGGCATCTGCTTCTTGGTTTTGAGCCCTTGGGATATGGTGTATTTGAACTTCTTCAAACTTACCCAACAAGGTTTTTACACCACTTAAGTGAGTCCTTAAACTAGGATTCTTGCATGTCCATGCTCCATTTACTTGCCTTACCAGAAGTAGAGCATCCCCAAATACATTAAGGCATTGTACACCTTGCGAGACGCACCATTGTAGACCCTTGGTTAGTGCTGCATACTCAGCTTCATTGTTAGAATGTGAATCTAACAATTGGCCCAATGAAAATACCTTTGTCCCTTTGTCATCAAAGACCACTATGCCTGCAGCTGCTTTGTCGGACGCTCGCTTGTAGGCTCCATCAAAGTAGAGAGAGTATGCTCCTTCTACCATCGGTGGTACGTACTGGAGGTAATCGGACTTCTCCTTCCTTAGATTGCTTCTCCTTCCCTTCAAAGACTTGGTAGGTCATGAGTCCCCCCAAACTTGCCCTTGTCGTGCTTTCTACCTGTACCGTGTAGTCAAACTCTTGCAGACGAACTAGCCATTTAGTAATTCTAGCAGACACATCCATGTGTTGTACAACATAGGGAAATATTTCATCCGTGGTTAGAATCACAAATTTCTTAGGCAGCAAATATGACTTGAACTTTGTAGTTGCAAATCTAAGAGCTAGGACTAAGTGTTCCACATGGGTGAAACCTTTCTCTCCTGCTGTCATCATTCGACTAGAGAAGTAGATTGGCCTCATGAAAGATGTCATCGTATCCTTTTGGAGTAGCACAGCCCCCAATGAGTCATCACCAACACTTGAGGTGACATAGAATTTTTCATCCCACTTAGGTGGTGAGATAGTTGGCAGAGTGGCTAAGAACTCCTTTACCTTGTTGTAGTGATGTTCGCTTTCCTCGTCCCAAGTGAAAGTTGATCTTTGAGTGAGTTGTTGCAGTGGTAGAACAAGTTGTGATAGTAGATGTATGAATCTACTTAAGTACCTCACCTTCTGTAGAAAAGAGACCAGTTGACGTGCGGTCGTTGGTGAAGGTAGGGCTATGAGTGCGGACACCTTACTTGGGTCGGCGTTGATACCTTTTGCTGAAATTTCATGGCCTAGTAGAATGACTTTACTCTCCCCAATGTGGCATTTATCCACATTGAATTGCCCACCTAGGCTCTGCAACCTGGCCAAACCTTCAGTTACCTTTTCTAAATGTGAAATACGGGAGCTATATATACAAAAATCATCAATGAACACTCTTATGGATGTTCCAAAGAACGGTTGAAAAACATATGTGACATATCTTTGGAATGTGGCAGGTGCATTTGTGAGACCAAATGGCATAACCCTGTATGCAAAACAACCCCATGGCGTGATAAAAGTGGTTTTTAGCTGATCTTCCAAGGCTATGCATATTTGAAAGGATCCAGAATAACCATCACAGACGGTATAGCATTCAAAACCCGCTACTTCATTCAGAATTTCATCCAAGAAAGGGAGAGGAAAGTGGTCTCTGTTTGTAGCTGCATTTAGTGGTTTGTAGTCAACACAGACCCTCCACTTACCATTCTTTTTAGGCGTCACCACTACGGGTGACACCCATTCTGAGTTTTCTACAGGATAGATGAATCCCGCCTCCATCAGTTTCCTAACCTCGGCCAAGAGTGCCTTTTCTTGTATGACCCCCAATCGTCGTAGCTTTTGCACAACTGGTTTTACCCCTTCCTTCAGCTTAATATGATGTTCCACCACTGTAATGCCTGTGATTCTTTCATAGTTGTCAATGAACAGGTTAGGAAATCCCATCAACATTTGCAAAAAACTATCTTTCTCCTCAAGTGTTAATTCCGTAGACAACATACCCTTCAACCTACTTCCTCCTAGGCCAGGTGATTTTCTCTCCTCTTCATTGGGTTTCCCTTTTGGTGATGGATCACCAGTTGTGCTTACCCTTTGTGGATCCTTCATAATGATACCCATCACATCAATGGAACTGTCACTTTCTTCGGTGGATGTGGTCTCCTCCTCAGAACTGGAAGATTCGCTAGTGGTTTCATTTGCCTATGTTTCCAGATTCATTTGCTTCTGCTTGCCAATCCTCATGTCGTAGTAGATTGTCTCCCCTTTCTTACCGGTCATGCGTAGAAGGCCAGTACCCCAGTCCTGTTTTGCCTTCATGGCCATCAACCATGGCCTTCCCAAAATTAGTGGATAGCCCTCCCCCTTAGTAGGCATTACAAAAACATCTACCTCTACCTCAGTGTTGAAAGCTTTTATTTTCACGGCACTTACCACACCCACACACTTTACTTTTGCGTTGTTTGCCATCTTTGCCTTGCATGGAGAAGGCCTGTCAACCTCGAGCCTTAATCGAAGCATCATAGCTTCGCTCATTACACAGATTTTTGCACCTCCATCAATGTAGGTGTTTCCAACCCTCTTTCCTTTTATGTTTACGTCGACAATTGGAAGGATGTCATCCACGTTGCATCCCAAAATTGCTCCGGCTACCTTTGTTTTGGAGCGTCTTGTACTTACCATTTTAGACCATTGTCACCTTACTTTTGGTGCAAGATGTAGCAGTTGTGGCCATGTAATCTTCGGTCCTTGCTCTACCACATCCAATGTTAGATCATAGGGCTTAGAACTTTCCCCTAGCTGGAAGTCGGTGATGCCCAATTTCCGTCGTGGCTTGGATGGCCTCTTGCTAGTTTCTCCTCTCATGCTTCTCTCATCATCTGATTGTGTAGCTTTCTCCCTCCTAGCTCTTTTCACAGTCATGGCTTCAAGTGGTTCTAAAAAGGTTACCTTCTCCTTACCCTTGTCCCTCTCCTTTGCTCTGGGTGGATCCACTACTATGGCTTTTCCTTTCTCTTCTAGCCTTATGATGTTTACAGGGCGATCAGGTGGTGGGGCTGGTGGAAGAGGTGGGATGGATGCTTGTAGTGGTGTCTGGGGTGGACGTAGAATTTGTGTTGGTGGGGGTGGTGCTCGGGGTGGGGGTGTTCTTTCTCTAGGGGGTGACAATTGGTTCCTCGTACCTCCTCTATTATAGTTTTGTCATGGTTTGGGACAGTAGTACATACCGTGACCATCTTCTCCGCAGTTGTAGCAATGATACTCCCTGTTTTGTCGTCGTGCTCTTCCAGGGTCTTGATCTCTTTCTTGACTCCTCCCTTGCTGTATTAAGTGGACAGACAAATTTTGCAGTTGGTCAGTAATATGGGCCAACATATCTTGTTGGTCATCTCTTACCCCAAGAGCCGGTGGTGGTGGTATGGTGGTTGTCGTAGTTGCTGGTCGACGCGATGTTCCTACTTCTGTTGATTCGGTTTCCTTGGATTTCATTCGCAGCTTCTTGTCCTTAAGGCGAGCAATCTCAACGGCTAACTCGTACGTAGCCGGGAATCTACCTTTCACCTTCTCCTTGAGAAGCGGCCATAAGCCATGTGTGAACCGATCTTTTTTTAGGAAATCGGGTGCGGCTTCCCCCCTTGCCAGTGACTCAACCCACCGTTCCCACAAATCCACAAATTTGGACTCATAGGTAGCATATTCTAAAAGACCCTCCTGCTTCAAGTCTCTCAACTTGTCCCACAACTTTTCTGAAGTGGTACCTCCCCCAAAGCGCCTCTTAAAAGCGGTTTTTAAGGGTTCCCAGTCATCCTTGGTTGCTTGTGGAAGTGCATTGTACCATGATCTAGCTTCTAGCTTCATGAGATGCTTAAAGATTCTAACCCTGGATTCATCCGTATCTTTGTTTCTCACTACACATGCTACTTCAAAGTCATCTAGGAAGTCTGTTACCAAATCCTCCCCCTTCTTTCCTTTAAATGTTGGAAATGCTACACTTGCCATGATTACTGAGAGAGAGCTAGAAAGACACACTGCTTAACTTGCAAAAGTTTTTTTCTTCTTTACAAGGAGGCGTGTATACCCTCTTATACTAGGACATAGATTAAAACTTCAAACGGTACATTGACTTGTACCAAAGGTAAGACAAATGGTTGATCTGATGTCAGAACCTCAAAAAATCGCTCCCCACCCGGCATGGTGTCAATGACGTGCTGGTAGTGAGCCTTCAAATCCAGTATTACCTTGATTGAGCGTACACGTGTTGGTATGTGTGATCTGTCTTGAGGTAGGTTGTACTGATTCATGTGAAGCTTAGAGGTGCTTAGTCATTGTCCAAGCTTGTGGGAGAGGGTGGTGTTCTTTCTTGAAACAAACTCAGTAGATCCCTAGTTTCTCTAGTGAGAGTGTGAGCCAATGCTTCCGTTATCTGTGCTGCAGCATCAGGTGCGACTTGAAAACTGACTGTGATAATTACCTCGGTGACTTGAGTTACCCGATTCTCAAAGTAGAATAGTGTTGATTCTCTATTGTGTAGAGATCCTTCCATTTTGTTGTTGTGGGTTGGTTGTAGGTTGCGGACATGGTTTCGACCTTCTCCTTCTTCTTCTTGGCACTTGGCCTATGTATATCCACTGGGTTTGGCGTGTTGGTTGACTCTCCCACTGCAAATCGATTACTGTTACGCCTGGCACTCGAGCTTCGATGGAGATGCGGAGTTCGTCTAGTTGTGCTTGGAGGGTTTAAGGGTTTCAGTCTTGTAAACTGAAGGGTTTCACGAAAAGATCCTCAGTGGGGGAACCAAATGACGGGAGCAAAGCGAACCCCGAACCCCGACGGCCTCTAAAACACCGGGGACCGAATGGCACGCCTCGAGCCTGTCATGGTAAAGCAAACAGGGGGCACCACCTAGCTTCGGCGGCTAGGACGCAAACAACACACCACCATAACAAATTTTTCATCCAAGAGAGATGGATGCTTGGGAGTAATGATGAAAAGGAAAGGAAATGAGATCAAGTGAGAGAGAGAGAGAGAGAGAGAGAGAGAGAGAGAGAGAGAGAGATTGAGGGAGGGGGTATAGCGGCTTAGTACTTAGGCATCACAAAAGGATGGCGAATCCGCACACCCTTCACACATACACAATCTCACTCCAAAACACAAGACTAGGTGGCGATTCCGCACACCTCACATGGGAAAAAAATTTCAAGAAAACATAGTCACAAAACCTCAAGCTTTATTTAGAGAATTAGGCGATGAGTGGGGAGCATAGGGTAGGGGAATGAGAAGGGAGAGAGTGGTAGAGCACATGGCGGATAGGTGGGAGTTGATGGCGAAGACTCGCACGAGGATTATGGCCATCATCCTTCATTTAGTTGCCCTTCATCTTTCATAGCCAAGGGTGTAGAGGTCATGCTCAAGACAAGCATGGTGATTGCGGTGATGGTGATGGTGTGGGTGTGTGTGTGTGTGTGCACTAGGAACACACAGTGCATAGTGTGTTCTTTGGTGATGTTGTGTGTTTTTGTGTGATGGTGACCCCTCTTTATATAGGGGAGGAGGGGGGGAGAAATTCTAGAATTTAGAAATGAAGAAATCATTATCTACATAGGCCATGTGACTGTGGGCCCCACTTGTCTGGCTGTGTGTATATGTGCCAGAACAACAGTCTCATGAGAGAGAGATAAGAGAGAGAGAGATGAAAAAAAAGTGAGAGGTGACATGGAGAATAAAGTAATTACAAGAGGGGAGAGAGAAGAGTGTGTTCAGAGGTGAATCTGTGTGCAGATGTGTGTGAACACAAGAAAAATCAGGTAACCACCGGGTGGGGATGGGTCTGTGGGCACCTTTTTTAGTGAAACTGAGTGTGTGTGAGTGTGGGGGAGGTTATTTAGCTACAAGACAAGAGACATGGCGCCCTTTAGAGAGAGGGAGGGGTATTTGGGTCATGGGATATAATAGGGGAGAGAAAGGGGGGGTGGGGTATACTATTTTGGAAGATAGGGTAAGTTGCATGTGAGTTAGGGTGCATTATTGGTGAGTTAGAATGCATTATTGGTGAGAGGTGGGGTAGCTTGAGGGGAGAGAGAAAGGAGAAAGGACAAGGGGAAGAGAGAGGGGGTTGACCTTTTGAGTGGAGGAGAGGAAAAGGAACACACGGCGGGGCAACAGTGAAGAAAAAGGAGGCAAGGTGGGGATGGGCTGCCCCGCAGGCATGAGGTGGCCTATTTTACCTTTCTCATATATTTACATAATCATACTTAATTTTTTTCTTACTTTTTTCCAATGCCTTTTATCACTCCCTCCCTAAGAGGGGGTTTTCATGGGGTGGGGACGAGAGAAGAGGGATATGGGAGCTTGGCTTGTGAAAAGCCCCCATCAATAGGTTGTACCTTGTCTGACTGCCCGAGTTTGGGACCGGCTATCCACTTGAGTTGGGCATCCACCTTGGCCACTCATATATATGGGTCCAGGGGGGGTACACATTTTATTATCATTTGATCATTGTATGGGGTCTCATGCTTTGGTAGTCATGGAGGGTTGATTACCTCCCCTTCCCTACTCTGGCGTTAAGACTCAAAGCCAGCATACATAGATACAAATTTGTCTCAAGAAGAGGAATAAATTCTCATTAAAGCTCTGAAGGATTACAGGGATGTCTTTGTATGGTCTTACAAAGATCTCAAAGGAGTAGATCCTGAAATACTTGAGCACACTATCCCTATGAGAGATGATGCTAAATCAAGTAGACAAAGACCCTATGCCTACAATGAGACATTCGCTAAAAAAATCAAGGAAGAGATAGAAAAACTCAAGGAAGTTGAAATCGAATACACTGACTAGGTGTCACCAATTGTGGTAGTACCAAAAAAGAACAAAAACTCAAAGTGTGTTAACCTCAAGAAGGTGAATGCTGCTATCATACAAGATAACTATCCTCTCCCCATCACTAATCATCTTTTAGAGTGAGTAGTTGAAAAAGAATCTTATAGCTTCTTGAATAAATTTTTTGGTTACAACCAGTTGGCCATAGATCCAAACGATCAACATAAAATAGCTTTTGCCACAGAGTGGAAAATTTTTGCATACAGAGTCATTCCTTTTGGGTTGAACAATGCACCATTAACATTCTAGAGACTAAGAGCCATGCATTCAAAGAGTATCTACAAAATTTCCTGGAAGTTTATTTGGATGATCTGTGTGTGCATTCTGCAAAAAGAGAAAACCATTTTGACACCTTAAGTGTGTCTTTGAGAAATGCCTTCTGTATAGGATTTGTTTAGATCCTAAGAAGTGTGTATCCAAGGTTAGATAGGGCAAGATTCTTGAACATATTGTCTCAAAAATGGTATTTCTACTGATATAGACCGGCAAGTATCAAGGAAGTTTAGGTATTCATGGGACATTGTGGAAATTACCATAGATTTATCTATGTGTATGTTGTCATTTCAAAACCCATTTATGGCCTTATTGCTCACTTTGAATGGGCTGAAGAATGTGAAGCATCCTTTCAAAAGCTTAAACAAGCCTTGTCTTCAGCACCAATATTGAGAATCATTGATTGAAACAAAGTTTTCCATGTGCATGTAGATGCTTCAATTTTCCTGTCGATTTCATATTAGCTCAACCAAGAGAGGGGACAATGGATTTCCCTATTTCATATGCTAGCAGGCAGCTGAACATTGCAAAAAATAACTACACCATGACTGATAGGGAAGGACTAGAAATTATATATGCGATTAAAAAAAAATTCCATTACCTATTGGCTAATAAGTTTTTCTTCTTTGTGGACCACCAAGCCTTACTCTATCTGGTCAACAAGCCATGTAAGATGGTTTATCATCCTACTAGAGTTGATTTCACAATTGAGTCAATAAGGGCACCACTCATCAAGGAGAAGAACACCTATCAAGAATTACTTTTGGGGAACCCTGGAAGCCTAGTGGATGATTATTTGCTAGATGCTTACCCATTCTCAGCAGAAATGATTCCTAGATGGCTAGAAGATCTTGTCTCTTTGAAAACCATTGCTCAAGTAGATTCCCAAATTCCACTCCCAATTACACCATGGCTGATACATCAATTGGCTTTGTATCAATTTTTGTCTAGCAGATTGTATTGGAAAAAAAAGGATGGGACCGTACTTCGTGCATAAGCCCTGAGGAACAACTAAACTACTTAAATCAAGCTCATACCATAGTAGCAGGAATTCATTTTATAGGAGACCAAAAATGCAACAATTAACTTGGTTAGGAGTTTACTAGCCTGCCATGAAAAGAGAGGTTCATACATATGTAAAGAGCTATTCCCAATGCAAAGAAAGAGAAGTTGTTCCATACGCCATGTTATTCCAGATATCGGTTAGACATAATTGGAGTGGATATCTGGTAGAATATTTGACAAATAGAAAATTCCTAGGAGACATGAGTAAGCAGAGAGAAAGAGCGATCAAGACTAAAGCATCCAACTATACAATGATCGTTCAACAACTTTATAGACGAGGGAAAGACTAGTAGGTTAGATTGTGTGCCAATGAGGATGAATACCTTCCTATCTTGGAACAAGCACACGTCAGGCTACCAGGCGATCATTTCTCCCATGAAATCATGGCTACTGCTATATTGATGGTTGGCATCTAGTGTCCGACTCTTTTGATGATGCAAAAGCATTTGTTAAATGATGTGACTCTTGTCAGAGGGCAAAAATGCCGACTAGAATCGATAACATGATATTGCAACCTATGATGGGAGCAAGAGCATTTTCTAAGTGGACTTTTTTCGTCCAACACAACCACTTGCCTACAAGACTCAAGAACAATATATTATTGTGGTCACATATTATTTGACTAATAAGTTACTAGCAAGAACAATGATTGAACCATTGTTGCATTCCTATATGAGTGCACATTTACGTAATATAGACTCCCTATCAAGCTTGTGAGTGATAGAGGGATGCATTTTTTTAGCAAGGTGATAGAAAACTTATTGAATGAGTTTATGGTGATTCATAAAAATATGTGTCCTATCATCCTCAGGAAAATGGCCAGGAAAAACATACAAACAAGATCTTAATTTCGATGCTTACTAAGCTTGTAAGCTCTGGAAGAATCGACTTGGAGATGAATCTTCATTTAGCTTTATGGGCTTATAGAGTGTCATTCAAAATAGCTTTGAACGCACTCCATTTAAGGCTTGGTTTATGGACTTGATGTTATATTCCCAATGGAGTTTCTATTACCGACTCTCAGAGTTGCATATGAGATAGAGTGGAAAGGTCATGAGTTTTGTCTGAATGACTTGAGGATTTGTAATAATTAGATGAGCAGAGACTAGCTTCCATTGCACATATATATATGCTCAAAAACAAAAACAAAAACAATTTTTTGATTCACATTAGTTGACAAAAGTCTTCAAGCAAGGAGATTTGGTACTTGTGTACTCGCTAAAGCAATACATCCCTAAATTCAAGAAAAGGGGACATGGCCCTTTCATGATTGCGAGTGTTTCACAAGTAAGGCAGTTAAAACTGACCACCTTGGATGGGGAAATAATGAAAAATTGGATTATTGAATGTTGCTTAAGAAAGTACCATTTACCATTGACTGATGATCTCTTGCAAAGAATGCATGTAGCTAAGGAATGCAAACTTAAATGACAGTAGGTGATCAAGGAAGCTCAAGAGGAGACGTGCATTTGAATCTTGAAGCAAAAAGCCGCAATGAGACCAATTCTTGAAGTTTTCTTAGTCAATACTTTTCAAATTCACCCTCAATACTTTACTCAATCTTAAGTAGAAGATGAAGTGGAGACCGATGATGAATGGCAAGATGGATTACACATGAGCATAAAAAAACATTGAAAGATGGATTCAAAGTCAAAGCACTTGTAGACACAGGTACTCTGCTCAATGCAGTAAACTATTCAACCTATGAAAGGGTGACCATCCAACCATTGGAGCATTTTAGGACTAAAGTCAAAGGCTGTCATAAGGAATTCACTCCAACATGATCAATCTCAATATATTTGTGCAAGGATTTCTATGCTCGCATATGTTTATCAGCATTCTTGATGAGCATATGAATGAAGATATTGTATTGGGAGTTCCATGGATGAGGACATACAAAGATGTCTAGGATTAAGATGACAAAATCCTCGAGTTAACACTCAAAGGGGGACAGTTGAGCATGCCATTTTCTCATAGGCACAAAGAGTGGAAATCCAAAGTTTTGCAAAAACTTTTGAACTTCTCACGAGACAATGCCTTTGTGAAAATATCTACAAGGTTGTCCTATTTTGGCACATAAGCCAAGCTCATCTCTTCTACTGAGAGCCTCTCCTTGACATAGTGGTGATGCACCTCAATGTGCTTTGTGAGAGCATGAAAAATTGGGTTCCTCGCAACTGCCAATGCGCTGTGACTATCAGTGTAGATAGTGTTGGCAGTGTCCTGTCCAGCACCCAAATTATCCATAAGGCATCTGAGCCATACACATTCAATCGTAGCTGTGAAGACTGCCCTGTACTCAGCATCTAAACACTCGCATGTCAAAACAACCAGCCCAATTTGAGTCCAAAAAATCATGTAAACCTGGTGACAATGATCCCCCCTTGGGATAAAACAACCCAAGATTTAAAGTGCTACTCAAGTAGGGGAAAATACTCTTGACAGCCTGCCAATGTTTAGAAGCATAAATTTGTTGACTTGTGAGATTGCAAACTGAATATCCGGCCTTGTGTTTCATACATAAATAAGGCAACCAGCAACAGTTTGGTAAAGAGGGACACTCGCAGTATCACCAGCATCATGAAGACTCAATTTTCAACTTGTTTCCATGGGAGTGACAAATAGGTTTGGAATCCTGAAGTCCAAACTTACATAGCAATGTCTCTATGTAACTTGTCTAACACAAGGCAATACCACCATCACACCGCTTAAACTATATGCCCAAGTAATGATACAACAACCCCAAATCTTTCATCTTGAAAGTAGCATTCAAATCAGCCTTAAATTCAGCAATATGTCTCTCATTTAGTCCACTGATCAACAAATCATCCACATAGACCCCCACAATGAGAAGTACATCACCCCCACACTTTACATACAATGTGCTTTCTATTGGACTAGTATGATAGCCTTATTTGACCAAATGAGTGTCAACCTTCTCATACCAAGCACAAGGAGATTGCTTCAACCCATACAAAAAGCTTTCTTACATTTGCACACTTTACTTTTATGCCCTTTAATGACAAAAGTGTGAGGCTGTGTTACATAACCAGAGTGTTTCTTCTTAGCCTCTTTGGCCTTCAACTTAGGACAGTGCTTGATCAAGTGATCATTAGATTTACAATAATGGCAACGCATCTTCTTTTTCCCCTTTTCACCACAGTTCCCAGACAAATTGTTGTTAGCAAAATCATTAGGAACAAGTGATTTATCACTCACAGAATAACCATGTGTGCGCTCCTTGCCGCACTGTCGAAGCAAGGGACTTGCCGTTACACCGTGTGCGAGCCATAGACGGCTCCAAGCACACAACTAGCTTAACTAGTAAGCTCAAAAGAGGGCAATGGTGTGTCACTCACCGATCTATGCTCCTGCCGTGGAGGATTCCTCGCCGCGAAGAAGAAGGAGACGCTGCTACATCGCGCTCAACCGCTTCACCGCCGTCGTGCCGCCGCAATGCTCGATCGCACTCTCTCACTCTCTCTCTCTCTCTCTCTCTCTCTCTCACACACACACACACACACACACACACACACACACACACACATACACACACACAAGGAGGTGAAGAAGAAGAAGATGGAGATGGAGCAAGAGCACTCTTCTATTGCACAAATGAGAGAATGAGTGAATTTTAGGTTTAGTTAGCTTTTATATGAGCTCACCCCATTCACACTTGGGCGCCCATGCTTAGCCAACTAATCCCTTGAATGTCCCGGTTAGAGTGCGCCTCTCATCGGCGATCACTCTTACCCTTTTCATATTGGTCCGACAAGCCCGGTACCTGACTCTACCAAATACATAATACACGTCCGTCGTAGGTGATGGGGTGTCCATGAGCCGTGAGGGTTAACATGCCCCCCTTCCTGATGTAGATTCCGTCCTCGGAAGCTATTGAGTTGAAGCTCGTTCGTTGAGGTGGAAGAGCATTTGAGATGAATGTCCTTAGCCTTCTTCAGTCAATGCAAAATCAAACAACATTGGCACAGTAATTGCATTCTCATAAGTGATTAAAAAGCATATGCAGTTTTAGGTAGACAAATTGATTGGTAAAAGAATTTCAAACAATTTGTCAGCAATGAACATTAAATTGCATTGTAATCAAATGCATAAACAGATGTAAAGGTAAAAAATTAAACAAGTCTGGGTTCGCTAATTTGACGGTCGAAAGGCACTAGAGATCGAATATTAATACCATGGGTAAGCTTCTTAATTTTCTGTGGTCAATTAAGTTGTTTAATCGCGAGAGCCGAGTATTCATGTTCGAGGGCTGACTAGAGGCTATATCTAGAAGACTTTGTAGTTAAGCTACCATAAAAGGAATTTCTCATGAAATCATCGCCTGACTGATTACTTTTTATTTGAGCCCCCAAAGTCTTTTCACAGTGATTCAATTTTGATGTGTGTGCTTATTTTGTATGCCTTGGGTTTTTTGCTTTTCAAGTAAAAGCGCCCATACTGGGAACCTCTAGGGCTCTGATACCATAGGCAATACATGTGAGTGAAGTACCAAATCAAGCTGAGGTATCTCTTCCAGCTTAAGATTTTACAGTGTGGCACTTTGATTTTTTTTTTGTTCATTTTCAGCATTTTAATTTTGTAACTTTGGGGGGTCATATAACACTAATACACCTCCCCAGACTCATCACACTAGTAAACTCCCTTTATAATACTTAAGCTAAGGGTCAATAGGGTCAAGCCCACTAGAAATCCCTAGTTCATTTCACACAATGCTGCCTAAATCGGATTAAGAACCTAAGTAACTATTAATTATTAGGAAGGCATTCCCCATGGTATTAAGAGAAGATTTCTAACACCTAACTTGGTCAAACTAGTTTGTCGGACTGCTTGATTTTTAAACCTAGACAAGTGATTATGACAAAAAATTACATTGAATTAAATGTTTGATACTAAGCAAATGCGGTGAAATTAGGCTACCAATCACATTAAAGCTGACAATCATAGATGCAAAAAAGATAAGGGGCAATGCTAATGGACAAGAAACACCTGTTTGTGTCGATGGTCGCGCTTGATTTGAAGAGTGAGTTGAGATAAAGATTCCATGAAGGTCCAAATCCTACCAATAGCAACACGCTCCTGTACACACTAGAAACAAAAGGAATACCTCCAGGAGGCACATTAGTGGAAAAAGGTACCAACACTTATTGAACACAACAAAAAACATAAGGAACCCTAACCTAATTATTTGCACTCCCCCTAGAGAGTCAAGGGATAGGATATTGTAGAGGGGGGAAAAACCCTAAGGCTAAACCCCTATCCTCGTCGTCGAGATAAACAAAGTCATCATCCATGAGAACATATGTGCCATCCGTGTAGTCGTGTAAAATTTTCTTCTTCATCATAGGTGCCCATGTTTACTAAGAAGGTCACTAGACGCCTATAGTCATCTTGGTCAAAAGGGGAGTAGTTGTGCAATGGGAGAAACGCTCTCTACTAAGTAATGGATCAGACGTGGTCAAGAGACGTATCAGCCATTCTAACTCCTCAAAAATTCCTCTCACATGCTAGCGTACCTATCAAATCCCATTCACTAAGCAAGCACTGGAAAGACCATGTGAAATATTTGTGAGAAGTAACGAGGGTACCTCTCACCCAAGGCAGGAGTGGATGACTCTAGCGTACTAGCCATATCTGTACACGCAAATAGATGATGGTTAGAGTGCAAATATTACAAGGGTCGTGTTCTTGTGCATAATTTGTTTTTATGATTTGTGTTATGGCTCTTGCTCTTTACTTTTTTATCTTGTTTTTGTGAGTATAAGGCTTTATATATACATTCCCTAAGATCGGAGATTAAGAGGTCAGGGAGAAAAGTTGAGAAGGAAGCAAGTGAATGATGGATGTCCACAAACACTCCCCCCTTCCTTGGGTAGATCATACCGTTTGAAATGACGTCCGTCACCCTTTGAAACCAATTGTTCCAGTTGGTAATGGTGAGGATTTTTGCCAGTAGTTTTCTATTACCCTAGGTGCCTCATCAAGTTGCAAGGGTGGTAAGGTACTCTCTCCCAGGATCGAACTTGAAGTGGTTCATCAGGTGATTCTTGAACACTGGGAGGTGTGGATTCTTTTGTAGCTTCATGGAGGTCCATTACTATAGATGGAGGCTGTGTAGAAGCTTTTACCTCTATGGATGTATTACATGAGGAGCTAGAAGCTTCATGGAACTCCCCCCTTCCTGAGCTAGGTGGAATAAAATGGTTTTGCCTTGGAGCCCAAACTAGCTCTGGACTAGGTGTGTAGCATTCTGTGATCTTTCCCTTCCCACGGTCTGCCATTGGCTTTAGCGTTACACTGTTTTGACTCATATGGGTTTGTTGTCGATAGGAAGGACACATTTTTACGTTTAGGTACCCAAATTTTCTCATTTCCATCATAGTAGCCTTGGGCTTCTAATAGTTGTTTTGGAATCCATCGTGATTTGGTCTTGACTCTCCTAGGGCGCGCTCTTGGTTTTCCCGGGAAATTTTTTCTTGGAATGGATGGGAGGGTTGAGGTAGTTGGAAGTAAGGCCTTGGGGACCCATTGATATGTACTCTTAGGTCGTGCAGGTTGAGTACTTGCAATATTACTGCTTACTGCAACTACATGTGTTGAAGTGCTAGATTCATGGGTAGCCGGTAAAGACGAGCTAACCACCTTGGCTTGTGAATGTTGGCTATCCTTCAACTTTGCTAGAGTTTGCAATGTAGGTGACTTTGCTTGAATGATAGGGGTAAGAGTCGGTGGTCGCGTCGTGACACTACCAGTATCCCAATCAATAGTGCATTTGGTTGCCAACATCCACGTGCATCCCAGGTTTACGTTGCCTTCCATAGCTCCCGCGGGCATGACTAGAAACCTCTGCACTATGCTTCCATTGTCATAGACAACAGGGGTCTGAAGGACTCCAAGAATAGCAGTTTTCTTTTATTAATGCCCTTGACTTGCATCGTACTTGGGGATAGGTCGGTTTCCCTAATTGACACCAAACTCCATAGGATAAAAAAATGTGTTTAGCTCCCGTATCTATAAGGCATTGTATAGTACTTCCCATAGGGGCTATTTAGCTCAATTGGGTATCGTAGGGGTGGCCTCAGATTCTAATGGTGTCGTCATCTGTTGTCCCTAAAAAAATGCTGCGCGATTCCACAGTTTTAGCCGTCTCGTTGGCGTCTAAGGACTGTTGTTTGTCGTTCTCGAGCCTCAACTCTTGCTTGGATTTTTTAAGCTCTGCTTGTTCTTCTGGTGGCCTTCTTTCTGCTGATGGTGGCAACTCTTCCCCTGGTTGAGGATCATAATATCTTTTGAATTTACTCCCATTAAGGAATCCAATGGTTTCAACTCCATCTAGAGTCTCCACACGAATGGTACCTTGTGGGGTAATTTCACACACTCGATATGGTCCCTTACCAGCGTATTTCAATTTCTTCTTTTCATTACGTACCCTGTACATAAGAACTTTATCACCAACCTTGATGTCTTTATCCTTTAAATGGCTATCAAACCACTTCTTTCTCCTATCCTTCTCCACTAGAGAATTTCGCACAGCTAATTGCCTCTCTTCATCTAGCCTTTCTAGGATATATAATCGCTCCACTAAGGGGTTACCATCCCAACCTTCTTGAGAAGCTACTCGAAGACTAGGAATGAGAAACTCCCATGGCATAACTGCTCCTTGGCCATACACCATCTTAAACAGTGTGCAATTAATAGCAACTTTATACGCAGTACGATAAGCCCATAAAGCTGATGTAAGCTTTAGGTCCCAATCAGTGCGATGAGCCTCGACTGTCTTTGTCAAAATGGAGATGAGAGTTTTGTTGGTACTCTCAGCTTGGCCATTTGCTTGGGGATAATAGGGTGTAGACTTGTGGTGAGATATCATGAAGTTTGATGTGAGTTCTTTTATTACTTCATTTATAAAATGAGTTCCATTGTCACTCACAAGTTCAAAGGGGCATCCAAAACGTGTGATAATGTTCTCAAAGAGGAACTTAGCTATTGTTTTTGCATCCGCCTTCCGTGTTGCTTTTGCTTCAGCCCATTTGGTTACATAGTCGGTAGCCACAATGATATATCGTGATTGCGTGTTACGTGCAGCCGGACTAATCGGTCCTACAAAGTCTAAGCCCCACTTTTCAAATGGTTGGGTTACCTTCATGGGATGTAGAGGCATCCTATCACTTCTTTGTGGCTTCTTGAAGCGTTGGCATTCATCACATCCCTTTGCAAAAAGTGATGCATCCTTAAACAGAGTGGGCCACCAATAGCCTGACTGTAAGATCTTTCGGGCAGTCAAGTTTCCTGAAAAGTGACCACCAGCTACGCCCATGTGTGCCTCTTGTAGAATATATAAATACTCATCCTCGCGGGCACAGCGTCTAAGAACATCATCTTTTCCTCTCTTATAGAGAGTTCCAGCCAGTAAGCAATAGGGTTCGCATTCCTTGATTAATTTTCGAGCTATATCTTTTCGCAGTTCTTTGGGTGGAAAACCATTAACTAAGAAGTTAACAATCTTTTCACTCCATTCAGGCATTGTCTCAACAATGAACAAGGGAGTATCAGGCAATTCATCATCAACCCCCGTAGGAGCTTCGCCATTAGGGATACGAGATAAATGATTCGCCATGACATGTTTCCTCCCAGGCCTCACAACAACGGTGAAGTCAAACTCAAGAAGAATTAACAACCATCGTGTAATTCGACCTGTGGAACACGGCTTGTTTACCAAATATAGCAATGCTTGATGATCAACATAAAACACAAACTTGGTAGCAAGAAGGTAATAGCGAAATTTCTTTACTGCGTAAATCATAGCTAGACCTTCGCGCTCTGTAGTAGTGTAGTTCATCTCGGCATCATTTAATTGGCGACTTGCAAAGCTAATAGGGTAGTCCAATTTATGTTCTCCTGGTTGAGTTAGAACACACCCAATAGCAAAATTTGATGCATCAATATGCACATGAAAAGGTACATTCCAATTAGGTGTTCGCAGGATTGGAGCACTTGTTAGGGCCTTCTTTAATAACTCATAAGATTGATGACATTCTTCCGTCCAGTGAAACTCGATAAGAAGCTTGTACAATGGACGCGCTATCTCGGCAAAGTTTAAAATAAACCTTCGATAATAACCAACATGGCCCATAAATCTTTGAACTCCTTTATAGTTAGTAGGTGGTGGCAAATCGGCAATGGCTTTAATCTTACTCTCATCTGTGGATATCCCGTTCTTGGACACTATATGCCCTAGAATGACTCCATGCTTAACCCAAAATTGGCATTTGAAAGGTTCAATGAGATGCGATAAAATCTACACCTTTCAAATATTTTTCGTAGATATAACAAATGCTTCTCCCAAGAAGAATAAACACAAAGGTCGTCTAGGAAAGCTTCACAAAACTCCCTTAGAAATTCTTTAAACGCAGTGTTTATTAATCGTTGGAATGTAGCAGGGGCATTTGTTAAGCCAAAAGCCATAACACGAAATGCAAACACTCCAAACTCTGTGATAAAAGCAGTTTTAGCTTGGTCCTCTAATGCAATTGTGATTTGATTGTAACCAGAGTACCCATCTAAAAAGCTATAAGCTTCCTTGCCCGCAACTCTTTCAAGCACATGTTCTGAATATGGCAAGGGATAATGATCTCTCCTAGTGGCTGCATTAACTTTCTTGAGGTCCACGCACACTCTTAGTTTCCCATTCTTTTTTGGCACAATGACTATTGGAGAAACCCATTCTGAGTGCTCAATAGGGTATATGAATCCACATTGGATAAGTTTTTCAATCTCCTCTTGTACAATTTTGGCGTACTTAGGATTCATTGGATAGGGTCATTGCTGGACGGGTTTAGCAGTGTTGATCATGGGAATTGTATGTTGCACCACAGAAGGTGGAACGCCCTTCATGTCATGATATGTCCAAGCAAAGATATCCTTGTATTCCTTGAGGATCTCCTTAAGTACATCCTCTTCAGTTTTGGTAAGGTCTTGAGCAATAAAGACTGGTTTAGACTCCTCACCTAGTTCTGCTAATTCTATCTCTTTAACTACCGCTGGACCATCATAGACTCCACTGCTTCCATTGGTAGGTATTCGTTGGGCTTTGGCATACACAACCTTTCGCTCCCCCGTGGTATAAGATTTAAAATGTTCAGGAGCCGTATGTAAGTCAGCAGGCTCTTGTCCTGACGGAGACCTTTCTTTTAGTTCTGCCTCCTTTTGTTTGTGCTAACTCTCGGTTTTGACGTCTTCTTATAGTTCGACTCAATTTCGGCTCTGTAACCTCCAATTGAGCGAGGTCAATGGGTCGCGGGCTGCATCACATGACACTCTGGAGATATTCACCCCAATTGTCTACTAGCTTTCGATGAGCATCACATGCCCCTAGATAGCTAAGCCATTCTGCAGTAGATCTTTCCTTGTTTATCCTAGCTCTCACATTTGCTCGATATCGTCGTCTCTTATATGACCTTTGTTTCTTGTTAAGGTTTTGATTTTGGTAAATGTTTGAACTCGACTCGCTTGATAGGTCTTTGCTTGTATCTTCTTCACTCTCATATAAATTACCATAGATGGTCGTACTAGACCTTGAGTGTTCAGTTTCCATACTTGGGTCACTCGATGTTTCCTCAGGTTCTGAATCCATTTCTCCCTGAGATTCCGTTTCTGATGTGTATTGGCCTGAAGCCTTTGCGATGATTTCACTCTCAGGTAGGTGTGCCTCTTTCTTATCATCGAATGTTACATGCGCTACACCTAACATGTTTACTGGTGCAATGTGTGGTATCTCTTCCCCATCTGGTGTTACCCAGGTTGTTCCTCTAGCTCCCCATGTATCTATAGTTGCCGCTAGGTGTACCCAATCGACATTGTCTGACTCAGCCATTCCGGGTAGGATATCCATATAAGGAGAGTTCTTCCTAATATCCGTGTCTTCGTTACACGTGTAACAATACTGTAATGGAGCTGAGTGAATTGTTGTGTCTGATTGATTATCAATGATGAATTTATTTCCTAGAGGATGCGTTCGACCACTTAAAAGATCAACTCGAATGACAGAGTCTTGGAACTGTAAGTAGACGTGGTTTTTGGACCAGTCATGCACCATTTTTGCTTCCCTCATGAATGGACGCCCTAAGATCATCTCAAATGACATAGGATGCTTGGAAAAATCCATAACAATGAAAGTCTGCCTTACCTTGTGTCCCAAGACCTTGATCCTGAGATCCTTTAGCATTCCAATAGGCGTAACAATAGATCCATTAGCCATTTTTACCACTACGCTTGTGGCTTCAAGGTGAGGTCGCCCCATAGACTCCCAACAACTCTTTGTCACCATGCTACCTCCCGCACCACCGTCAAGGACTCCCTTTACAGTTAATCCTTTAGTAGTGATTGGCAGAGTAGCATTAGATTCATCACCTTCAAAGTATTGCCCCAACTTGTTAACGGGTACTTCAATTACAAATTCATGTCCCGCTAGGTCAGATGGTGGTGCTAAATGTTCCTCATCATTCATTACCGAGTCAGGTTTGTTCATATGTGCAAACTGTGGTAATCCGGCCTAGAATTCTCCATTGAGGAAGGCTGAGTTGAGACTAGCTCGGGGTCTTTATATAGTTTGGACATGATGGTGGTTCTAACTTCTGAAGACATGAAATCCATCAATTTGGCAACATTTAATGGCATCTTGTGGGACGTAGGACCCTGACAAGAGAATGGTGAAGATGGAATCTCCACTTCCTCAAGGGGGTCGGGCATTCCCTCACCAAACATTCTCTCTAGTAGGAAAGGTGTGTGTCCACTTTCAGATGTCCTACCCTCACTCTCTTCCCAAATGATACTGGGTATAGCTAACGGCCTGTAGTTCTTGTGAGGTTGAACTTGTGTGGGAAACACTGTGTCCGACATCTGGATATGTTTGGGTTCAGGTTCTAATGTTCGTTGAGTTTCTTCCACCAAACCCCTCAGTTGTTGGACTCGTTCAATTTCCACTATTGGGTTTGGATAGATTCCAATCTTTCTCTTGCAATCCTCATTTTTCGTCTCTCGTGGCTTATCTTGGGGGTTCGCAACTGGGTGGTTTAACTTTGAATACTCTTTTGGTGTTCGTCGTAATTCCCTCTCGTGATCCTCCTCACTGGTTTTTTCCTTTGTAGTAACAGTTTTGGTCTCCGTGGTCTCTATCGAATCTGAGTCATCCTCAGGGTCATTCATATACACGGGATCCTCTCCTGTCCCTATGTTAGTCTTTGAACTAGGTTTTGAGCTAGAAGCATTAAGGGATTTCTTTCTTCGTGTTTTCTTCTTTCTTGCTCGGCCAATGGATGCAGCATCTCTCTCTTCGAGGATGTAATTTTGCTTTTGGAGCATCGACCGTGTGAGTGCATTCACTGGTGCTATGTTTATAGTTGGTGGTGTCCCATCAACAATCTCTATTAAGTTCAATGGTGTGATTTTTGGTGCGTTTGGATTGTTAGGACACTGTGCGATCAAATGATCTATGCCACAACGATTACAAATGAGTATTGGCATTGCCAATGCACTCCCTTGACTTGTTTGCATTAGTGCAGCATTCTTTTGCATTCTAATGGGGCACTCAGCTACTCGATGTGGTCCACCACATTTGTAGCACTGAAGAGGTGGTCTCCTGGCAAAGCTATTAATGTTTTGGCCTCTTGCTGCTAGCGCAGTAGCTTGATATACCGGTTTGATTTGTCCCCAATGGTCTTCCATATAGTACATGGGACACTCCTCAAGCATGTCAACTCCATAGGTGATACTAGGGTCTATGTCCCCTTCGCAATCTACATAAGTACTAGATGACTCACAACCTATTTGGTTCATAGGTGTAACTCTTGGATGAGGGGGTTGCAGTCCTAGCACTGGAGGTGGCAACGGTGTGGTTTGGACCACATTTTGGGTTCTAGGGACCATGTGATGTAATGGCAACTGTTGCTCCATGGGTGGGGTACGCATCAATGCAGGAACTCGAGGTGAGTCTACCCAAGCTATAGGCGGTCTATTTTCCATGATGCGTTTAAGCATTAGGCAATCCTTCGCTTGATGGCCATACCTACCACACGCGTTACAAGTCCCGTTAAACTTTACTCTGAAAGTAGGGCATTCACTCGTAGTATGTGGGCCCAAGCAAATTGAGCACCATTGTTGCTCCCTTCTTGGATACATATAAGTGTTTTGTGGAGCATGATTACCCCTAAGGCTTTCTTGGATGGCCTTGGTGAGATCTGCCAAAGTCATCTCAGATATCGTTTGCTCTTTCACAATTGTCTTTATCTTCATTGGCTCATGCCCTGATGCTTGCGAGCTACTTGACTTCGGCTCGGCAGACACTCTTTCTCCTGCAATCATTAAATTATCCTCCAATTGGATTGCATTCATGGTGACTGCTTCCCAAGTAGTGATACCTCTAATGACTAGGCCATTATAGATACTTTCATGTCGTAGTCCCCTAATGAATCTATCGAGCAATTGGTTGTTGTTGAATCACTCGTTTGGATTGCATCCAGAATTCAAATTCTTTAGGCGACTAATGAAGTCTCTCACGGATTCACCTTCTTCTCGTTGGGCTTTCTGGAGCTGAGAGGCTACACCCCAAAGTACTCCCTCTCGTATGTATTCTTTTAAGAACAGTCTCCTAAGAGTAGAGTAGATCGTTTTCTCTTCTACTCTTAAGGTTCTATACCAATCTCCAGCCTTTCCGCTTAGGGTCAAACTCAAAGCCTTACACTTATGTAGCTCATTGTGCTCTTCCAAGGAATCGCACACATGTTCAAAGACTTCCATATGCTTTCTAGCATCTCCGTCTCCACTGAATTTCTGTGTGAGCTTAGCTACTTGAACTGCCTTGCTCCTAGGCTCTCTATCAGGTGCACTATGCATGTTTTCCGCAATAGAGCAACCGATAGTTTGAGCAAATGCTGCCAAATCTCATATTTGAGCAGGTATAATGGGTGTATGTTCTCCTGGAACCACATGTGAGATGGGAGTTGGCCTTGGCCTTGGCATACGCGTGGCTCTTGGGTCCCAAATTTCGTATGGTGGTGTACCAGACAGTGGTCCAAAGTTTACAGGCGTGGCCCTAGGCATAGGGGGTGCCTGATATGGCATGTTATTATTAAATGGCATGGCTCCACTTGTATAAGAGCTTGGATAATTCCATTGTGGATTTTAAGCTCTTGGAATAATCGGAGGTGTAGGAGCTACGTGAGGCTGAGGTACGACAGGTGCACATGATTGATACATACATGTAGGTATAGTTGGGGGCACTGTGCTACTATGCATTGGCGCAGTGTTAACAAATGAACTCCATGGTGTACTTCTTGTCATGCTCACCATTGGGATATGCATGGTAGCCGTAGTGTCATTAAGAGAAAGATGAGCTAGATCTGGAAAGGTAAAGCTGCCACTTGTGGGCTCAGATTGTACTGAGGCTCCTGGCGAAACAACATATGGAGGATCAATGGGGCTCACTGAGGGAGTCTCCATTTGTGACAGGGTTGGTTGGTTGGCCTTTCCCGTATCCAAGAATCTCATTAGGCCTGTTGAAGGCATGTTGATCCCTGTGTTCTGTCTTTCTAACTCGACAATCCTATGGAGGACATCACAGACTTTCTGTTGTTGCTCATCTATGATAGTAGCACCCAATGTGGATTGTAGAACATCTAACCAACCCACATGATAGGTGTGTCCTGTGTACCGATCAGTTAAAGCTTCTGCTTGTAGGTCATACTCCCAATTTTCGTTTAGGAATATCCCATCTAGGCCTGGCGTGCTGGAGGTTTCCCTTGAAGTGGAAGCATTATTGCTCCCCATAGCTTGCCCCTCCGTGACTGCCACCTTGGGAGCACTCGGTTGCTCGACTGGCATGATTATTGTCATAGAAGCCTTTGCTTTCAGGGCTCGACTTTGTTCTAGCTTTCGTAGGTTCTCAATTTCCCTCTCCCTTGTTGCTTGCATATAGCGTTCGATCTCTTGCACTTCTGCAAGACTCCTACCCTCGGGTAGTAAAACCTCAGAGGGAGATAGTCCTAAAGGATCAGGAGGTGCAGTGGATGGAACATTCACATGCACACTCTCAAGAAGCATAGGGTCTATTTTAGGTATGAATGACGAATTTACTTCCCCACTCCCTTCATTTATTTCATTAACCGCATGTTCGGAGCGAGTAGCTCTACTAAGGGTCTCTTTTAAGCGGCTAAACACGCTGGACCCGGGCCGTGGGCCCATGGCATGCATGTCTTGACTTGAACTATCAGGGTTTTGTGTAGGATCCCCCTCCATGACTTCGTAGTTAGAGGAAGAATCACTAGACGCGATATGAGGATCTTGGGTCGCGCTACCTTGAGTCCCGGCCGAAGGTCCAGAACCTAGGGTGGAGGAATAATGGGTGCCCGCGTAAATGGAGGCACTACCAATATGCTCGTGCTCTAACACTCGTCCAGAGCGTAGGTTCATATGACTTGGATCCCCTAGAAGTGTCAGTGAGTGCCCGTGAAGGCTGCTCACCTAGTATTTTTGGGTGTTTTGCAACCCAAGCATTTTCTTATTTATTTATTTTTTGATTTTTTGGTCCTTTTTTTCTGACCCAGCTATAGAATAGAACGTATGATAGCTCAAAACAAGCGTCTCGGATAGAGGGACATGCCGTGCTTTACAGCCCTTCGTTTGGTCACTTTATGCCCTCAGAATCCCTAAAACCGTCAATTTCTAGTAGGGAACTAGGCCCAAATTAGAAAGTCTAAGGGTGCAAGTGGGAAGAGAAGGGAGGAGAGTGGAGGACTTGCCCCACATGCTCTCATTCCCTCTTGAGGGGGTAGGGTATATATATAAGAGTGAGTCTAGTATGTATCATAAGACTGAGGACTGAGGCCTGGGCCTGGGCTTGGGCTTATGATCCCGATCCCGATCAAAATTTTAGTGTAGCCCCCCAGTCACTCACGCTTAAATATTTTCGGTTTTTTTTTTTTTTAATTGTAACTTCTTCTTTTTTTTTGGGGGGGGGCGACGACCCCGCGCGGTTTTGGTGACCCTTTCTTGGCCACACACACTATCACCTACCTAACCTCCCAGTCAACAGCTCACAGACAGCTCACTACCTTATCTACTTACTAACAGTGCTACTAACCACTAACTAATCTGTTAACTGCTTACTGACAGTGAGCTAACTGTCCACCTACTTCTTCTCTCACTACCTTACTGTGCAAAGACTGTGTGCAGGCAAACCTTGACAGAAAACTGTGTACAGACTGTGTGCAACAAAAATTGCTAACTGCCTTCCTACTTATTCATTCACTGCAAACAAGCTAACGACTACTAATTGTGCAAAGACTGTGTGCAAACAGAAAACACAACATTATGCAGAAATCACAGAATTTGCAGACAACACAGAAATTAACAACTTACAGAAAATCAACTCATTCCTCTTCCTCTTCCTCTTCTTTCCTACTACAAACAACTCATAGGAGAAGCACAAAGTGCCTCTTGGGCTTAGTGCAGGGCGATTCCCCGGCAGCGGCGCCAAAAATGTGCGCTCCTTGCCGCACTGTCGAAGCAAGGGACTTGCCGTTACACCGTGTGCGAGCCATAGACGGCTCCAAGCACACAACTAGCTTAACTAGTAAGCTCAAAAGAGGGCAATGGTGTGTCACTCACCGATCTATGCTCCTGCCGTGGAGGATTCCTTGCCGCGAAGAAGAAGGAGACGCCGCTACGTCGCGCTCAACCGCTTCACCGCCGTCGTGCCGCCGCAATGCTCGATTGCACTCTCTCTCTCTCTCTCTCTCTCTCTCTCTCTCTCTCTCTCTCTCTCTCTCTCTCTCTCTCACACACACACACACACACACACACACACACACACACACACACACACACACAAGGAGGTGAAGAAGAAGAAGATGGAGATGGAGATGGAGCAAGAGCACTCTTCTATTGCACAAATGAGAGAATAAGTGAATTTTAGGTTTAGTTGGCTTTTATATGAGCTCACCCCATTTACACTTGGGCGCCCATGCTTAGCTAACTAATCCCTTGAATGTCCCGGTTAGAGTGCGCCTCTCATCGGCGATCACTCTTACCCTTTTCCTATTGGTCCGACAACCCCGGTACCCGACTCTACCAAATACATAATACACGTCCGTCATAGGTGATGGGGTGTCCGTGAGCCGTGAGGTTTAACACCATGAGAAGTGGCTACATTACTATTACCACCTTTTCTTTAAGCAGCGTGCTATTTTGCCATGTTTTTTTTTGGAGAGTGACTCTTACAATAGCAATGTGCATAATGCATCAAACTTAACAACTTCTGGACTTCCTTGGGTCATCATTCTCCAAGTACTAGCAAAAGTCTGATAAGAATCTGGAAAAGCATCAAGAACAATCTGCACAAGGGAATTGTCAAAAATGACTTCGCCTGCAAAAATAAGTTGCTCGTTAATATCCTTGACACTAGCAAGGAAAGTTTCCATCTCATCTTCCTCATGCATAATCTTTGACTCCAGCTCTTTACCAAGCAATGCAATTTTAGCCTCATTGTGACTTGCATAAAGACCAACCAAGCCTGTTTTGCATATTTTGATGAACAAATATGAGGAGTAATAATGCGCTTTATAGACAACACAATCAATGCATGAGCATGTGCATCTTTTACATCCCAATGAGCTTGCTCACAGCCGTAGGCAAAACAGATCTGGTAGCAACAATCCTGCCCCAAAAACCTACAACATCCTCAAGATTGCCTACATCCTCAGAACCAAGACGTACATCAATGCCTTGCACAATATTCCCAACTCCCTTTGACACAAGGACATGTTGCATCATATAAGCCCACATAGGGCAATTGTCCCCATCCAATCTTTCCTTAACGGCAAATATCTTGAACACATCTGTGTTGTTGTCAGCCATGGCAAATGCTGTGAAAACTGCCCAAAAAGAAGAGAAACAAAGCGAGAACAACATGTGCTATATAGCACAAACAATAGAAGACTATAAGGGACCTGTTATGCGAAAAATGGCACTGATGAATTTTGCACAAAATGAAAAAATAGCATGTGGAGTACTGCTTGTAGAGTGGAAATGAAGGCCAAAATGATCACGAATCAAAAATTTGAGCAGATTGAGCTACTGACACTCGCCAAAGCTCACAAAAGTTGGAAAAAAGTGAGTAGGCATGTGTTGGAGTTGCTGGCAACTAAGCCCGCGAGGATGCAACCTAATCTGATACCAATTGTTGGAATTAGGGCTGCAAAAAAGCACACATAGCTTGGAGAAGATGAAGGATGCTCAAGGCACACAACAAAGAGTCTATTACTTAGTGTGCAATGGAAAGATATGATAGCCCTAGAGTGATGGGCGTATATACAATGCACAGGGAAAAAAATCTCCTAGTGAGGGAAAAAATGCCCCAACGGTCCTAATTGTGTTCACACACATCACTACCACATGTATATAGTAACATTTTTTGGATTGATTTTTTTTATTATTCTCATATTTTTCTCTAAATTTTTTAATAAAAAGGGTCAAAAATAGAAAATAAATAGTAAACAGGCTTAAATGAATAAATGGAAGATACCCAGGTGATCAAGAAGTGAAGACAAACGAGCATGTCAAATCCTTATCAATTCTGATGACGGTGATGGAAAGCCTAAATTGGGCCCGCAATGCGCACTCAGAGTCCAAAAGGGTGAAATTTTCAAAAAGAAAGTGTACTTCACAGTCTAGTAGGACTAACCAAAGAATTTGGGTGAAAATGAATTGGGAAGCTCCATCAAGATGACTAATTGAAGGCTTTTGTCATACCAAGCCTCATATGGAATAAGATTTTTCAAGACATGAGTAGGACACTTATGCAAAACATGTGCTACACAAGCAGCTGCATCCATCTAGGAAAACACTTAACCTTAAGCATGTATCTAGCCATCTCCATCAAGACTTATTTTTCCTTATGCAAGACAATTCCATTGTGATGTGCATGGCATAGTGCACTGATGTTTAATGCCTTTCTTTGCCAAAAAAGAACTTAAATGCACTTGACATGTTTCCCCCCCACTTAAGCTTTGATTGGAGCGTAGTCTAAACACACTCTGCTTTGAGTGGATAGAACTAAGAAAAGCAAAAATCATTGATGACGGTTATAAAATAAAATTTGTTACCCACAAATAATGTCCTCATACGTCCACATACATCAAGCTAGAACTTTTGCATAGCTCTAGCTACACCATCCTATGAAAATGAAAATATATGCATCTTTCTTAAGGGACAACCTTCACATACATGTATAGGTGGCATCTCTAATAAAGACAAATCATGCACCATTTTATGACATAAAGTCAATAGACTACCATAGCCAACATGCCCAAATCTAACGTGCCACAAATCAGCATGTTGCATGGCCTGAGTCTTTTTTGCAATACATGCATGAATTTTCTTCCCATAATGATCTAGAATAAATAGTTTATTTTTTAGTTTACCTGTAGTGATGAGAGAGCAAGCATTATCTCGCTCCACAAAAATGACCCAAAAACCATTCTTTGCAAGAAAGGATACATATAATAAATTCTTATTAATCTTTGGAGCATACAAGACATCTAGCAATCATAAATTTGAACCATATGAAATGGTATTCAAAATCTTACTTCGATGCCTTCGATTAGATAAGAAGCATTATTCACACATGTGACCTTCTTTCCTATTGGTGTTGCATGCAATGAACAAAACAAATCCTTTCTTAAAGTATTATGCTTGGATGCACCAATATCAAAGTACCAAGCCATCTGTGTCTCACCAGCACTATAAGAAAAAAATATAAACATGCTAAGAAATCATAAGAATCTTGCACAAAGGTTGTAGACTCTTCCTTAGTTGTAGAAGAAGTACAAGAATCTAAAACAACCAGACTTGACTCTTTCTTCCCCTCTTTATAGCAATCCGCTAAAACAACCAAACTTGACTCTTTCTTCTCCTCTTTAGCAATCTTCTTCTTACACTCACTCATCAAGTTTCTTGCAATAATGATGTTTACCTTTCTTCTTAGACTTCTCCAAATTAGCTTTTGACTTCTTCAAATATTTCCCTAAACCAGACCTGGATTAATGACTACTCTCCTAGCCCTTGCTTTTGTTCTGCACAACAAGACCATGATTTATACCATCAACGTGTAAAGGCTTATTCTTATGTAATTGATCGTCCTACAACAGCAAACCAGTAACTCTTCAAAACAAAAAGGCTCAAGATTAGCTTGCATAGTTAGAGTCAAAGATATTTGAAAAGTCAAATAAAACGATGGTGGTGAACTAAGGTTTTTGAAATTATATCCTTGTCTAAAATCACCATATCAATGTTAAGAACACAGTCTACAAAATCTCCCAAACATGTCCTTGTAAGATCTGATGTGTGGTGTGATTGATTCATTTACACCAACAACTACACTATGTCCTTGACCATTAAGAGGCGTAGCACATGCAACATTACTTAGACAAACATTAGGAAATTTCGGAGGTCATTTGGAGGGCCTTCTAAGAAAATGTATTTTTTGCACTCTCTCTCTAGAAAAAATGACAAATAAAAGAGCTGGGTCTTTCATAGTAAAACTTCAAAAAGTGTACTTTAAGTAGATTCCTTACCCCTCTGAACATTCGTTCGTAGTGATTGAGGGATAATACTCTTTTTAGTTGTATTGAATGAACAACGTCAATACGGAGGGAATGAGGCTAACATGGAGGGACGAATCCGCAGCCGCTATTCACTTTCCATTAAACCTGCACATTTGGCTAATGGCGCACTCCTCAAATGGCACAAATGTTACCCACAAACGAGCCAAATATCACCTTCACATTGATTTGGACAATGAGTACCAACCATTGATTAAGCGCAGTAAAACAAACACACATATACCTCCCACCTCCATAGACACGCTCAGAGCTCAAGGAGCTAAACACATAGATATCTGGACGAGAGGCTCTCTCTACCCTAAGAATCCAATAACTAATGCGTCTCCACCGTTTGTCAATCCTACAAGCTTATTGACCTTTGCTGGTGATGGAGAAAACGGCCTTCTGGGTTATTGTAAATCACTTACAAGAGAAGCTGGAACTTACAAGAGCATTCTCCAAGCTCAACAATGTGAGATTGTTCGCCTTTCACATTTACATTCTACAGATCAGGTTACCATTTTGCAACATAAAACAGAGGTACAAGAACTGAAAGAAAAGGTGCGAAGTTGTCAAATGAAGGACACCATCTTGGGTGGTCGTATCCGAAAGAAGAAATTGCGCAATCTTGAAACATTGCAGGTTGCATCAGGAGGTCTCAAGAAAAGAATCCGAGCATTAAGGTGATGCTTCTTGGTTGGCTACATTGTCTTAATTAAGTAATCTCTTTGTTTTTTCTTGTTATGCATTGTTTTCATGTGCCTAAATAGTGTTAGTGAAGCAAATTTTCTGTTATTTACTTATGCATTGTCTTCATGTAGAGACTCAATCTATCCTGACAAGGAAAACATTGACCCCAAAGCCAATATAGGAAAGAGATTGAAGCCACTTATAAGTAGAAGCCTGGCAGCAGATATAGTACATGACAAGAAGTTTAAGGTTCTACAAAGAAATGTAGTGGACCGCTTTATTTCAGAGAACTCAGTGCCTGCAAAAGAGATACAAGGCACACTTGATTCACTTGGTGTAAGCAAAAGAGGATATTCGGCTATCCAAAAGTCTGTCTCATCCATCTTTGTTAGGAAGGGTATAAAATCCAAACTTCTACCATCAGCCTCAAGTGTTTGGAAAGAGAGGCTTCAGCTTAACGAGGCACAGGGAGACTATCTTGGACAGCCCTTTCATATTAAAGCAACTTACAGTGGCCATGGAGCCAACATGGCATATGATGAGTTCAACAATATTTTTATGGACCTGCGGATACTACAGAAGAGAATGGTGGAGTTTTACAACATCACATTTGAAGAGTCACGTGGACTATTACATTTTGTGTTAAAACTGGATGAGTGTGAGCTTGTTAAAGAGAAAAAGCTAGAGCGTGTTACTATTACTTTAATGAATAGAGCCCTCTCAAAGTGTCCCAGTGATGATCCTTTATATTTTAGTGTTCAATCAGAATCTAACATATGGTGGCTTGGTGCGTTTGAGGTAAGCGATATTCTCAAGTAAGCTCAAATATTCAGATCTACTTAAGTCTCATTTATTTTGTGTTGCAGGTAAAGAAAGAAGATCATGAGATTCTATATTGGGTGTTCCATCGAACTAATATTCCGGAGCTGATTGATCGACAGACTAACCAGGGAGAGGTACTACGTCTAGATGGAAGGGGAGACTTTCAAGTTCAGTGGCATCTTGCAGGTGACCTTAAAACATTAAAGTGCATGTATAATTGTGGAATGGGTGCAATGGCAAAGTCACCGTGTTTGTTCTGCATGGAGCCTGCAAAGGTCATGAACCCAAAGTGGTGGAGAAAAGCTCCAACACGTCACATTGAGGATCCTGCTTTTCGACCAGTTTTGAAAATACCACTTGTGAATGTTCACATTTGTACAATGCATGCCCTTTGTAGAATTGTAGAGAAATTGGTCTACTTATACATCGGGTTTGCTTGGAAGATTAAGAACTCTGCAGAACGACAAGTAGCCTTGCAGTGCTTAGAAATGGTACTGTCGGATATGGGGCTTCATGGTGGCAATGTGAAAATCCAGCGGGATGAAAAGAGATCAACTGCTGAGAAGGATGTCCCATGCAAACCATCCATCGGTGGGGTGAAGGCACGGAGGTTTTTATCTAAGCCCCAAGGTACAAGAGATCCAAAGCTAACAAAACATGGAAAAATATATAACACATCTTATGTTAGCAAGGTAGAGTATCAGAGCTGGAAAAAGCTACATATTGCAGTCAAAGACCACGAACCAACTACTCGTAACGCGAAGGCTGAGGTTTGGCGATCAATAGACATCCTATTTTTGATGTGCGACAAAGATGACTGGTCACAAGGTGATATGAACAAGTTCAAGGAAAATCTCAACCTTCTGAAAAAATCATTCAAGACAGCATGGACAGACACCCAGATTACTCACTACATGGTATTATCATGTATTTCTTTCTCTCTTATGTGCAAATATGTGAGTGTAAAACATTCTAACTAATCTGTTTTCATATCCAGCACATCATCTTCAATCATTTGCCATATTTTATACAGAAGTATGGGAACCCGGCAATATGGAATACCCAAGGGATGGAAAAGTCTCATTACATGGCGAGAAATGCTTATTTCAGGCACACACGACATGGTGGCTCTCGAATCAAGGCTAACAGTTTGAGAGAACTATTTGAATGGTTCTATCGTAGAATCATTCATCGAATGCAGGCAAAAGAAGTCTTGGCAAATTCAGCAACAGCACAAGCCATCAGACATTTACAACAACAAAAAGCTAAAAGATCAATGGCATACAACAACTCCGGAGCTCGTGAAAGTCAACGAAGGTGGAGAGAGACAATGGTGTATGTGAATCACAAGTGGAGAAAGATACTCTGAGTAGATGGCATTGTAAAAAATTTATGTAATACATGATCTTATACAATTGGTACTTGATGTGTATCAAGATTTTGCAGGTTCAATTTTGTTTTTTGGCACGTCACCCTTGTAACGAATCATGAGATGTTTGCCATACTCTAAAAGTTCATCTGGGTTTTGTCTACCAAGAGCTAGTGCCATTGCTGTGTAGGTGTAGTAATACGCTGCCCGACCACCTGTATAGCCTGGGCAGTAACCAAAACAATCTCTAGCAAACACTTTGTCAACAAGAATGACTTTATCTGCACTTTTGGGCAGCACCGGTCCACCCAAGAAGCGTGATAGTGTCTTGAATGTGTAAGTTGCTATTGAACCCTCTTGTGACATGGAATTGTGAAAAACTACTATCGGCGACTCGCAGAGCTTTGAAAGGTATTGTGCTAGGGCCGCATCCCTTCCTCGATACTCTCTTGTCCGGCGCCGAAGGAAGTCATCCTTGTCAGCAATCCAAGACTGCACATACAATGTCAGAAATGACACAAACAGAGAGAGAGAGAGAGAGAGAGAGAGAGATACCATGAAGCTCTCATCCTGCAGAAAGAGGTTTTCTTGCCACAGGTCTACAGATGTAGTTGACCCCTGACCTGAATGGTTAAACCAATCCTC